>NC_091297.1:70939505-71044505 GCF_038502225.1 Cherax quadricarinatus | reverse complement strand
GGTGTGTAGTTTAATGCTTCATGTCTCTCTCCTTTTTTAAAGATTTGGACTACATATGCTGTCTTCCATGCCTCAGGCAATCTCCCTGTTTCGATAGATGCATTGAATATTGTTGTTAGGAGTACACATAGCGCCTCTGCTCCCTCTCTCAATACCCATGGGGAGATATTATCTGGCCCCATTGCCTTTGAGGTATCTAGCTCACTCAGAAGCCTCTTCACTTCTTCCTCGGTTGTGTGCACTGTGTCCAGCACTTGGTGGTGAGCCCCACTTCTCCGTCTTTCTGGAGCCCTTTCTGTCTCCTCTGTGAACACTTCTTTGAATCTCTTGTTGAGTTCCTCACATACTTCACGGTCATTTCTTGTTGTCTCTCCTCCTTCCTTCCTTAGCCTGATTACCTGGTCCTTGACTGTTGTTTTCCTCCTGATGTGGCTGTACAACAGTCTCGGGTTAGATTTGGCTTTGGCTGCTATGTCATTTTCATATTGTCTTTGGGCCTCCCTTCTTATCTGTGCATATTCGTTTCTGGCTCTACGACTGCTCTCCTTATTCTCCTGGGTCCTTTGCCTTCTTTATTTCTTCCATTCCCTAGCACACTTGGTTTTTGCCTCCCTGCACCTTTGGGTAAACCATGGGCTCATCCTGGCTTTTTCATTATTCCTGTTGCCCTTGGGTACAAACCTCTCCTCAGCCTCCTTGCATTTTGTTGCTACATATTCCATCATCTCATTAACTGGCTTCCCTGCCAGTTCTCTGTCTCACTGAACCCCGTTCAGGAAGTTCCTCATTCCTGTGTAGTCCCCTTTCTTGTAGTTTGGCTTCATTCGTCCTGGCCTTCCTGCTTCTCCCTCCACTTGTAGCTCTACTGTGTATTCAAAGCTTAAAACCACATGGTCACTGGCCCCAAAGGGTCTTTCATATGTGATGTCCTCGATATCTGCACTACTCAAGGTGAATACGAAGTCCAGCCTTGCTGGTTTATCCTCTCCTCTCTCTCTTGTAGTGTCTCTTACGTGTTGGTACATGAAGTTTTCCAGTACCACCTCCATCATCTTAGCTCTCCATGTATCTTGGCCCCCAGGTGGCTCCAAGTTCTCCCAATCGATCTCCTTGTGGTTAAAGTCACACATTATCAGGAGCTTTGCCCTGCATGCATGAGCTCTTCTGGCCACTGTAGCCAGTGTGTCAACCATCGCTCTATTGCTCTCGTCGTACTCTTGCCTTGGCCTCCTGTTGTCCTGTGGTTGGTTATTCATCACTGCTATTACCACCTTGGTACCTCCAGAGTGAAGCGTTCCCGCTATGTAATCACTTTCTTATCCGCTGTCTTTTCTCTCCAGCTCATCAAAATTCCAGCGATTTGTGTGTGTGTGTGTGTGTGTGTGTGTGTGTGTGTGTGTGTGTGTGTGTGTGTGTGTGTGTGTGTGTGTGTGTTTGTGTGTGTGTGTGTGTGTGTGTGTGTGTGTGTGTGTGTGTGTGTGTGTTTGTGTGTATGTGTGTGTGTGTGTGTGTGTGTGTGTGTGTGTGTGTGTGTGTGTGTTTGTGTGTTTATGTGTGTGTGTTTGTGTGTGTGTGTGTGTGTGTGTGTGTTTGTGTGTGTGTGTGTGTGTGTGTGCGTGTGTGTGTGTGTGTGTATGTGTGTTTGTGTGTGTGTGTGTGTGTGTGTGTGTGTGTGTGTGTGTGTGTGTGTGTTTGTGTGTTTGTGTGTGTACTCACCTAGTTGAGGTTGCGGGGGTCGAGTCCGAGCTCCTGGCCCCGCCTCTTCCCTGAACGCTACTAGGTCACTCTCCCTGAGCCGTGAGCTTTATCATACCTCTGCTTAAAGCTATGTATGGATCCTGCCTCCACTACATCGCTTCCCAAACTATTCCACTTACTGACTACTCTGTGGCTGAAGAAATACTTCCTAACATCCCTGTGATTCATCTGTGTCTTCAGCTTCCAACTGTGTCCCCTTGTTACTGTGTCCAATCTCTGGAACATCCTCTCTTTGTCCACCTTGTCAATTCCTCTCAGTATTTTGTATGTCGTTATCATGTCCCCCCTATCTCTCCTGTCCTCCAGTGTCGTCAGGTTGATTTCCCTTAACCTCTCCTCGTAGGACATACCTCTTAGCTCTGGGACTAGTCTTGTTGCAAACCTTTGCACTTTCTCTAGTTTCTTTACGTGCTTGGCTAGGTGTGGGTTCCAAACTGGTGCCGCATACTCCAATATGGGCCTAACGTACACGGTGTACAGGGTCCTGAATGATTCCTTATTAAGATGTCGGAATGCTGTTCTGAGGTTTGCTAGGCGCCCATATGCTGCAGCAGTTATTTGGTTGATGTGCGCTTCAGGAGATGTGCCTGGTGTTATACTCACCCCAAGATCTTTTTCCTTGAGTGAGGTTTGTAGTCTCTGGCCCCCTAGACTGTACTCCGTCTGCGGTCTTCTTTGCCCTTCCCCAATCTTCATGACTTTGCACTTGGTGGGATTGAACTCCAGGAGCCAATTGCTGGACCAGGTCTGCAGCCTGTCCAGATCCCTTTGTAGTTCTGCCTGGTCTTCGATCGAGTGAATTCTTCTCATCAACTTCACGTCATCTGCAAACAGGGACACCTCAGAGTCTATTCCTTCCGTCATGTCGTTCACAAATACCAGAAACAGCACTGGTCCTAGGACTGACCCCTGTGGGACCCCGCTGGTCACAGGTGCCCACTCTGACACCTCGCCACGTACCATGACTCGCTGCTGTCTTCCTGACAAGTATTCCCTGATTCATTGTAGTGCCTTCCCTGTTATCCCTGCTTGGTGCTCCAGTTTTTGCACCAATGTCTTGTGTGGAACTGTGTCAAACGCCTTCTTGCAGTCCAAGAAAATGCAATCCACCCACCCCTCTCTCTCTTGTCTTACTGCTGTCACCATGTCATAGAACTCCAGTAGGTTTGTGACACAGGATTTCCCGTCCCTGAAACCATGTTGGCTGCTGTTGATGAGATCGTTGCTTTCTACGTGTTCCACCACTCTTCTCCTGATAATCTTCTCCATGATTATGTGTGTGTGTGTGTGTTTGTGCGTGTGTGTGTGTGTTTGTGTGTGTGTGTGTTTGTGTGTGTGTGTTTGTGTGTGTGTGTGTCTGTGTGTGTCTGTGTTTATGTGTGTGTGTGTGTGCGTGTGTGTGTGTGTGTGTGTGTGTGTGTGTGTGTGTCTGTGCGTGTTTGTGTGTGTGTGTGTGTGTGTGTGTGTGTGTGTGTGTGTGTGTGTGTGTGTGTGATTTTGTGTGTGTGTGTGTGTGAGTCTGTGTGTGTCTGTGTGTGTCTGTGTGTGCATGTGTGTACTCCCCTTATTGTGGTTTCAGGGTTCGAGACTCAGCTCCTGGCCCCGCTTCCTCACCGATCGCTACTAGGTCTTCTCTCTCTCTCTGCTTCCTGAACTTTGTCATACCTCGTCTTAAAGCTATGTATGGATCCTGCCTCCAATACATCACTTGCTAGGCTATTCCATTTCCTGACGATTCTATGGCTGAAGAAATACTTCCTAACATCCCATTGACTCATCTGAGTCTTCAGCTTCAAATGTGACCCTTTGTTTCTGTGTCCCCTCTCTGGAACATCCTGTCTCTGTCCACCTTATCTATTCCACGAAGTATTTTGTTTGTCGTTATCATGTCTCCCCTGACCCTCCTGTCCAGTGTCGTCAGTCCGATGTCTCTCAACCTTTCATCGTAGGACATTCCCCTGAGCTCAGGAACCAGCCTTCTTGAAAACCTTTGTACTTTCTCTAATTTCATGACGTGCTTGACCAGGTGTGGGTTCCAAACTGGTGCTGCACACTCCAGTATGGGCCTGACGTACACAGTGTACAGTGTCTTGAACGACTTCTTACTAAGGCATCGGAACGCTATTGTCAGGTTTGCCAGGCGCCCATATGCTGCAGCAGTTATGTGGTTGGTATATGCCTCCGGAGACGTGTTCAGTGTTATGGTCACCCCAAGATCTTTCTCCTTGAGTGAGGTTTCCAGTCTTTGTCCCCCTAGCCTATACTCTGTCTGCGGTCTTCTTTGCCCTTCCCCAATCTTCATGACTATTGCATTTGGCAGAGTTGAATTCGAGAAGCTAGTTGTTGGACCACGTATACAGCCTGTCCAGGTATCTTTGTAGTCCTGACTGATTCTCATCTGATTTAATTCTTCTCATTAACTTCACATCATCTGCGAACAGGGACACTTCAGAGTCTATCCCTTGCATCATGTCGTTCACATATACCAAATATAGCACTGATCCTAGGACTGACCCATGTGAGATCCCGCTCGTCACAGGCGCCCACTGTGATACCTCATCACGTACCATGACTCGCTGTTGCCTCCCTGTCAGGTGTTCTCTGATCCATTGCAGTGCCCTGCCTGTTATACGTGCCTGATTCTCCAGCTTCTGCACTAATCTCTTGTGAGGAACTGTGTCGAAGGCCTTCCTGCAGTCCAGGAAAATGCAGTCAACCCACCCCTCTCTCTCCTGTCTTACTTCTGTTACCTTGTCATAAAACTCCAGAATCCGTGCTGGTTTTCGTTTATAATCTTCTTCCGTTACACGTGCTCCACCACTGTCCTCCTGTACTCACCTAGTTGTACTCACCTAGTTGAGGTTGCGGGGGTCGAGTCCGAGCTCCTGGCCCCGCCTCTTCACTGATCGCTACTAGGTCACTCTCCCTGAGCCGTGAGCTTTATCATACCTCTGCTTAAAGCTATGTATGGATCCTGCCTCCACTACGTATGTGTGTGTGTGTACTCACCTAATTGTGGTTGCAGGGGTCGAGACTCAGCTCCTGGCCCCGCCTCTTCAATGATCGCTACTAGGTCCTCTCCCTCTCTGCTTCCTGAGCTTTGTCATACCTCTTCTTAAAACTATGTATGGTTCCTGCCTCCACTACTTCACTTGCTAGGCTATTCCACTTCCTGACGACTCTATGACTGAAGAAATACTTCCTCACGTCTCTGTGACTCGTCTGAGTCTTCAGCTTCCAGTTGTGACCCCTTGTTTCTGTGTCCCCTCTCTGGAACATCCTATCTCTGTCCACCTTGTCTATTCGCCGCAGTATCTTGTATGTCGTTATCATGTCTCCCCTGACCCTTCTGTCCTCCAGTGTCGTCAGTCCGATTTCCCTCAACCTTTCCTCGTACGACATTCCCTTGAGCTCTGGGACTAGCCTTGTTGCAAACCTTTGTACTTTCTCTAACTTCTTGACGTGCTTGACCAGGTGTGGGTTCCAGACTGGTGCTGCATACTCCAGTATGGGCCTAACATACACAGTGTACAGTGTCTTGAACGATTCCTTATTAAGGTATCGGTACGCTATTCTCAGGTTTGCCAGGCGCCCGTATGGTGCAGCAGTTATTTGGTTGATGTGTGCCACCGGTGACATGCTCGGTGTTATGGTCACCCCAAGGTCTTTCTCCCTGAGTGAGGTCTGTAGTCTTTGTCCACCTAGCCTATACTCTGTCTGCGGTCTTCTTTGCCCCTCCCCAATCTTCATGACTTTTTGTATTTGGCAGGGTTGAATTCGAGAAGCCAGTTTCTGGACCACATGTCCAGCCTGTCCAGGTCTCTTAGCAGTCCTGCCTCATCCTCATCCGATTTAATTCTTCTCATCAGCTTCACATCATCTGCGAATAGGAACACTTCAGAGTCTATTCCTTCCATCATGTCGTTCGCATATATCAAAAATAGCACTGGTCGTGTAACTGACCCCTGTGGGACCCCGCTTGTCACAGGCGCCCACTGTGATACCTCTTCACGTACCATGTCTCGTTGTTGCCTCAATGTCAGGTATTCCCTGATCTATTGCAGTGCCCTCCCTGTTATATGTGCCTGATCCTCCAGCTTCTGCACTTGTGAGGAACTGTGTCAAAGGCCTTCCTGCAGTCTAGGAAAATGCAATCAACCCACCCCTCTCTCTCGTGTCTTACTTCTGTTACCTTGTCATAAAACTCCAGAAGGTCTGTGACACAGGATTTGCCTTCCGTGAGCCCTTGCTGGTTTTCATTTATAATCTTGTTCCGTTCCAGGTGTTCCACCACTCTTCTCTTGATAATCTTCTCCATAACTTTGCATACAATACACGTCAGAGACACAGGTCTGTAGTTTAGTGCCTCGTTTCTGTTTCCTTTCTTAGATATGAAGACTACATTTGCTGTCTTCCATTTCTCAGGTAGTTGCCCAGTTTCAAGGGATGTGTTGAAGATTGTGGTTAGGGGCACGCACAGCATCTCTGCTCCTTCTCTAAGAACCCACGGGGATATGTCCGGTCCCATCGCCTTTGAGGTATCAAGGTCACTTAGCAGCTTCTGCACCTCCTCCTCGGTTGTTCTTATGTCATCCAACACTTGTTGGTATATTCCCTCTTGATGTTCCCTCCTGTGCTGTCTTCCCAGAGGTTTTCCTGTCTCTACTGTTAAAACTTCCTTAAATCTCCTGTTTAGCTCCTCACTTACCTCCTGATCATTTCTTGTGAGTTCTCCACCTTCTGTCCTCAGTCTGATCACCTGGTCTTTGACTGTTGTCTTCCTCCTGATGTGGCTATACAACAGTTTCGGGTCAGTCTTGATTTTCGATGCTATGTTATTTTCATACTGTCGCTGGGCCTCCCTCCTTACCTGTGCATACTCGTTCCTGGCTCTGCGACTAATCTCCCTATTTTCATGTGTTCTCTGCCTTCTGTACTTTTTCCATTCTCTATTGCACTTTGTTTTTGCCTCCTTACACCGTCGGGTAAACCAGGGGCTCGTTCTGGTCTTCCCATTGTTTCTGTTACCCTTGGGAATAAACCTTTCCACTGCCTCCTTGCATTTTGTTGTTACATATTCCATCATTTCATTTACTGGCTTTCCTGCCAGTTCTCTGTCCCACAGAACCTCCTGCAGGAAGTTCCTCAACCCTATGTAGTCCCCTCTTTTATAGTCTGGCTTTTCCCATTCAGCTCCTGTTACTCTCTCCACTTGCAACTCTACTATGTATTCAAAGCACAGAACCACGTGGTCACTAGCTCCTAGGGGACTCTCATATGTGATGTCCTCAATATCTGAACTGCCCAGGGTGAACACAAGGTACAATCTTGATGGTTCGTCCTCCCTTCTCACTCTGGTAGTATCCTTAACATGTTGGTGCATGAGGTTTTCCAGCACCACATTCAACATCTTGGCTCTCCATGTTTCGGGACCCCCATGTGGCTCCAGGTTTTCCCAGTCAATCTCCCTGTGGTTGAAATCGCCCATAACCAGCAACTTTGCTCTGCTGGAGTGAGCTCTTCTTGCCACCTCAACAAGGGTTTCCACCATTGCTCTGTTGCTCTCTTCATATTCCTCTCTTGGCCTCCTGCAGTTTTGTGGTGGATTATACTTCACTGCAATGATCACCTTGTGCTCCCCAGACTGAAGTGTACCTACTATGTAGTCCCTTTCTCCTGTCTCGTCTATGCCTCCTATTTTCTCGAATTTCCATCGGTTTTTTACGAGCAGGGTAACCCCTCCTCCCCTTCTGCCCCTTCTATCTTTCCTCATGATCTGGTATCCTGGTGGGAAGATTGCATCTGTTATTGTCTCCGTGAGTTTTGTTTCTGTAACTGCTATGATGTCTGGGAACTTCTCATTGATTCTTTCTTGCCATTCCTCATATTTATTCGTTAATCCATCTCCATTTGTGTACCAAACCTTCAACTTCTGTTCTAATACTGTAACTGTGGTCCTGGGGGAATACTGGGGTTGGGAGAGCAGGCGCATGTGTGTGTGTGTATGTGTGTGTGTGTGTTAATGTGTGTGTGTGTGTGTGTGTGTGTGTGTGTGTGTATACTCACCTTGTTGAGGTTGCGGGGGTCGAGTCCGAGCTCCTGGCCCCGAATAATGTGCATCGGCCGGGTGTGTGTGTGTGTGTGTGTGTGTACTCACCTGTGTGTGTGTGTGTGTGTGGGTGTGTGTGTGTGTGTTAATGTGTGTGCGTGTACCCACCTAGTTGTACTCACCTAGTTGAGGTTGCAGGGGTCGAGTCCAAGCTCCTGGCTCCGCCTCTTCACTGGTCGCTGCTAGGTCACTCTCCCTTAACCATGAGCTTCATCGTACCTCTGCTTAAAGCTATGTATGGATCCTGCCTCCACTACATCGCTTCCCGAACTATTCCACTTCCTGACTACTCTGTGGCTGAAGAAATACTTCCTAACATCCCTGTGATTCATCTGTGTCTTCAGCTTTCAACTGTGTCTCCGTGTTGTTGTGTCCAGTCTCTGGAACATCCTGACTTTGTCCACCTTGTCAATTCCTCTCAGTACTTTGTAAGTCGTTATCATGTCCCCCCTATCTCTCCTGTCCTCCAGTGTCGTCAGGTTGATTTCCCTTAACCTCTCCTCGTAGGACATACCTCTTAGCTCTGGGACTATTTTTGTTGCAAACATTTGCACTTTCTCTAGTTTCTTTACATGCTTGGCTAGGTGTGGGTTCCAAACTGGTGCCGCATACTCCAATATGGGCCTAACGTACACGGTGTACAGGGTCCTGAACGATTCCTTATTAAGATGTCGGAATGCTGTTCTGAGGTTTGCTAGGCGCCCATATGCTGCAGCAGTTATTTGGTTGATGTGCGCTTCAGGAGATGTGCCTGGTGTTATACTCACCCCAAGATCTTTTTCCTTGAGTGAGGTTTGTAGTCTCTGGCCCCCCTAGAATGTGCTCCGTCTGCGGTCTTCTTTGCCCTTCCCCAATCTTCATGACTTTGCACTTGGTGGGATTGAACTCCAGGAGCCAATTGCTGGACCAGGTCTGCAGCCTGTCCAGATCCCTTTGTAGTTCTGCCTGGTCTTCGATCGAATGAATTCTTCTCATCAACTTCACGTCATCTGCAAACAGGGACACCTCTTAGTTTATTCCTTCCGTCATGTGTGTGTGTGTGTGTGTGTGTGTGTGTGTGTGTGTGTGTGTGTGTGTGTGTGTGTGTGTGTGTGTGTGTGTGTGTGTGTGTTAATGTGTGTGTGTGTATGTGTGTATGTGTGTGTGTGTGTGTGTGTGTGTGTGTGTGTGTGTGTATGTGTGTGTATGTATGTGTGTGTGTATGTGTGTGAGTGTGTGTGTGTGTGTGTCTGTATGTGCGTGTGTGTGTGTGTGTGTATGTACTCACCTAATTGTAGTTGCAGGGGTCGAGATTCAGCTCCTGGCCCCGCCTCTTCACTGAACGCTACTAGGTCCTCTCTCTCCCTGCTCCATGAGCTTTATCATACCTCTTCTTAAAGCTATGTATGGTTCCTGCCTCCACTACATCGCTCGCCAAACTGTTCCACTTCCTGACCACTCTGTGACTGAAGAAATGCTTCGTAACATCCCTGTGGCTCATCTGAGTCTCCAACTTCCAAGAGTGACCCCTTGTTTCTGTGTCCCTTCTCTGGAACATCTTGTCTCTGTCCACCCTGTCTATTCCACGCAGTATTTTGTATGTCGTTATCATGTCTCCCCTATCTCTCCTGTCCTCCAGTGTCGTCAGGCCGATTTCCCTCAACCTTTCTTCACAGGACATTCCCCTTAGCTCTAGAACTAACCTTGTCGCAAACCTTTGCACTTTCTCTAATTTCTTGACGTGATTGATCAATTGTGGGTTCTAGACAGGTGCTGCATACTCTAGTACGGGCCTGACGTACTCGGTGTACAGTGTCTTGAAAGATTCCTTACTTAGGTATCGGAATGCTAATCTCAGGTTTGCCAGGCGCCCATATGCTGCAGCAGTTATCTGGTTGATGTGTGCTTCCGGAGACGTGTTCGGTGTTATACTAACGCCAAGATCTTTCTCCTTGAGCGAGGTTTGCAGTCGTTGGGCACCTAGCCTATACTCTGTCAGCGGACTTCTTTGCCCTTTCCCGATTTTCATGAGTTTGCGTTTGGATGGATTGAATTCGAGAAGCCAGTTGCTGGACCTTGTGTCCAGCCTGTCCAAGTCTCTTTGAAGTCCTGCCTGATCCTCATCTGATTTAATTCTCCTCATTAACTTCACATCATCTGCAAACAGGCACACCTCTGAGTCTATCCCTCCCATCATGTCATTCACCGCTCGTCACAGGTGCCCACTGTGATACCTCATCACGTACCATGACTCGTTGTTGCCTCCCTGTCAGGTATTCTCTGATCCATTGAAGTGCCCTTCCCGTTATTCGCGCCTGATCCTCTAATTTCTGCACTAATCTCTTGGGAGGAACTGTGCCGATGGCCTTCTTGCAGTCCAAGAAGATGCAATCAACCCTTCCCTCTTTCTCATCTCTTACTTCTGTTACTTTATTATAAAACTCCAGAAGGTTTGTGACACAGGATTTGCCTTCCATGAAACCGTACTGGTTGTCATTTATACTTTTGTTCCATTCCAGGTGCTCCACCACTCTTCTCCTGATAATCTTCTCCATGACTTTGCATACTATACACGTTAGTGACACTGATCTGTAGTTCAGCGCCTCTTATCTATTTTCTCCTTGAGGGAGGTTTGCAGTCTTTGTCCACCTAGCCTATACTCTGTCTGCGGTCTTTCTTGCCATTCCCCAATCTTCATGACTTTGCATTTGGCATGGTTGAATTCGAGAAGCCAGTTACTGGACCACGTGTCCAGCCTGTCCAGTTCTCTTTGTAGTCCTGCCTGATCCTCATCTGATTTAATTCTTCTCATTAACTTCACATCATCAGCGAACAGGGACACTTCTGAGTCTAACCCTTCCATCATGTCATTCACATATACCAGAAATAGCACTGGTCCTAGGACCGACCCCTGTGGGACCCCGCTCGTCACACTTGCCCACTGTGATACCTCATTACTTACCATGACTCGTTGTTGCCTCCCTGTCAGGTATTCTCTGATCCATTGCAGCACCCTTCCTGTTATATGCGCCTGATCCTCTAGCTTCTGCACCATTTTCCTGTGAGGAACTGTGTCGAAGGCCTTCTTGCAGTCCAAGAAGATGCAATCAACCCACCCGTCTCTTTCGTGTCTTACTTCTGTTACTTCATCATAAAACTCCAGTAGGTTGACACAGAATTTGCTTTCCCTAAAACCGTACTGGTTGGAGTTTATACTCATGTTCCTCTTGAAAATGTTCTTCATTACTTAGCATACTATACACGCCAGTGACACTGGTCTATAGTTTAGTGCCTCTTTTAAGAACATAAGAACATAAGAAAGAAGGAGCACTGCAACAGGCCTACTGACCCACGCGGAGCAGGTCCATGTCCCCCCCCCCGGATTAGACCAATACCTCCCCCCCCCGGATTATCCCAATGACCCACCCAGTCTGGTCATCCCCACTCAAGGATGGAGCACTGTACCAGACCCAGCAGCACAAGCTAGTCAGGTCCAACTCACACCCACCCACACCCACTCATGTATTTATCTAACCTATTTTTAAAACTACACAAAGTTTTAGCCTCAATAACTGTACTCGGGAGTTTGTTACATTCATCCACAACTCTATTACCAAACCAGTGCTTTCCTATATCCTTCCTGAATCTGAACTTTTCCAACTTGAAACCATTGCTGCGAGTCCTGTCTTGGCTGGGTACTACATGTTTATGTGTGTGTGTGTGTGTGTGTGTGTGTGTGTGTGTGTGTGTGTGTGTGTGTGATTTGTTTTTTGGGTGGGTTAGTGCAAAATTCTCTCAGAATTTCGTATCCATTTTTTTTTGTCTTTCGTTTTCTCTCTTAAAAAAACAATTTACATTTTGTGTTATGCTTTACGTTTTTTTTTTCTTTTTTTTTTTACTTTTGATCTCCACTTTTTTTGTTTCCAGCAGGAATATCTTCGTTGTTGTTTGTACGACATGTAGATATATATATTTCTTTTTTTTTTACCTTTTCCTGTGACATTTCCATTACGTTGTTAATTGTATAGGTTTGATGCAGTTTGTTACTGTTGTCTCGATGCCTCTGATGTTCTGCTGGTCTCAGGTTGGGATATACAAGTTTGTATGAATTTTGACTTGAATAACGTTGTCGCTGTCTGTAGTTATGTCCCACCTCACCTGTTAGTAATGGCAAATCAACTGATCAATAAAGAGAGATAGTAGAGGGCAACGAGTGACTAGCTCCCTTAAGGTTTACTATACAAATAGTAGGAGTCTAAGAAATAAGATAGATGAGCTAAAATTACTTGCAAGTGTAGATAATATAGATATTATTGGTATAACAGAGACCTGGTTCAACCTGAAAGATAGAGAACTGCCTTCTGAATGCAACATACAGGGTTATAAACTATTCCACACTGATAGGGTCAACAGGAAGGGTGGTGGTGTGGCGATGTCTGTCAGAGAAAATTTAAATTATTGTCTTAAACATGATATAAGATTAGAAACATCGAATACAGAATCGGTTTGGCTTCAGTTTCTCGAGGGTCGTAACAAATTAATTTTGGGTGTGATTTATAGGCCCCCAAACCTTGGTAGGGAGTGCAGTAAGCTGTTATGGGACGAAATTCATAAGGCATCTAGATATGAAAATGTTGTGATAATGGGAGATTTTAACTTTAGACAGATTCATTGGAACAATATGACAGGAAATCTTGAGTCTAGTGACTTTCTTGATGCGGTTCAGGATTGATTTTTAGAACAGGTTGTGACAGAACCAACTAGAGGAAACAATCTGCTTGACTTGGTTCTTGCCAACAAAGATTCACTAATTAATAATCTTGAGGTTAATGATGAGCTTGGGGAAAGTGATCACAAATCACTTAGTTTCAGTATATCATGGAATTACCCAGATAACTGCAATCAAATCTCTGTCCCAGATTTTCGCTTGGCCGACTTCATGGGACTGAAAAATTACTTGGGTGGGCTAAATTGGGATGTCCTGACTATGGGTCAGGTAGGTGATCTTGGTTGCCAATATGACGTTTTTCAGAGCATAGTTCTAGCTGCCCAGACAACTTTTGTTCCGAGTAGGGAAATTAGATCTAACAAAAATGATCCCAAATGGATGAACAATAGATTAAAACATCTCATTGGTCAAAAGAGAGGCATATATAGGCGTATCAAAAGAGGGAATGGGCAGTTAAGAAATCAATATATTCAATTAAAGAGAGAAATAAAAAAAGGAATAAGAAAAGCAAACAAATATTATGAGGCTAAGGTCGCAAGGGATTCAAAGACTAACCCAAAAGGGTTCTTTCAGGTATACAGAAGTAAGATTAGGGACAAGATTGGCCCACTTAAGAGTAACTCTGGTCAGATCACTGACAGTGATAAGGATATGTGTGAAATTCTAAATACCTACTTCCTCTCAGTTTTCACCCAGGAAAATACAAGCAATATTCCTGAAATAATAGATTACGTAGAACAGGATGATAATAAACTATGTACGATTTAGGTAACTAGTGACATGGTCCTCAGACAAATAGAGAAACTAAAACCTAACAAATCCCCAAGTCCTGATGAACTGTTTGCAAGGGTGTTAAGGAATGTAAAGAGGAACTTAGCATACCTTTGGCTAATCTTTTTAACATATCACTACAAACTGGCACAGTGCCTGATAAGTGGAAAACGGCAAATGTAATACCTATTTACAAGGCAGGTGACAGGTCCTTGGCTTCGAACTATAGACCAATAAGCCTTACCTCCATAGTGGGAAAATATATGGAATCAATAATTGCCGAAGCAATTCGTAGCCATCTTGACAGGCACAGATTGATTAATGATTCTCAACAAGGTTTTACAAAGGGGCGTTCCTGTCTTACGAATTTACTAACTTTTTTCACTAAGGTGTTTGAGGAGGTAGATCATGGTAATGAATATTATATTGTGTATATGGACTTCAGTAAGGCTTATTATAATTATTTTCTCTCAGTTTTTACACAGGAAGACACTAATAATATTCCAGTAATTAATTTTTACAGTGGGCTAGAAGAAGATAAATTATGTAACATCACAGTCACTAGTGAAATGGTTGTGAAGCAGATAGACAGACTGAAGCAAAATAAGTCGCCGGGTCCTGATGAGGTTTTTTCAAGGGTTCTTAAGGAATGCAAAATGGAACTCTGTGAACCATTAACTAATATTTTTAATTTATCTCTTCAAACAGGTGTAGTGTCTGATATGTGGAAGATGGGTAATGTAATTCCTATTTTTAAAACAGGGGACAAGTCGTTACCGTCAAATTACCGCCCAATAAGCCTGACCTCAATTGTAGGCAAATTACTAGAGTCAATTATAGCTGAGATTATAAGAAGCCATCTCGATAAACATAGCTTGATTAATGATACTCAGCATGGATTCACAAGAGGCCGGTCTTGTCTAACTAATTTATTAACTTTCTTCAGTAAAGCTTTTGAGGCTGTTGACCACAACAAAGAATTTGATATTATTTACTTAGATTTTAGTAAGGCTTTTGATAGAGTTCCGCACCATAGACTGTTAAAGAAAGTGGCAGCTCATGGCATTGGGGGAAAAGTACTCTCGTGGATCGAGTCATGGCTCACTGACAGGAAGCAGAGAGTGTCCATAAATGGGGTTAAATCCGAGTGGGGATCTGTAACAAGTGGCGTTCCACAGGGATCAGTCTTGGGCCCGTTGTTGTTTATAATATATATCAATGATCTTGATGAGGGAATTACTAGTGATATGAGCAAATTCGCCGATGACACAAAGATAGGTAGGATAATTGATTCAAACGTAGATGTTATGGAACTTCAGGAGGATTTAAACAAACTCTATTCTTGGTCAGAAAAGTGGCAGATGCAGTTCAATGTAGATAAATGCAAGGTTCTGAAGCTTAGGAGTGCCCATAACCCTAGTACTTATAAGTTAAATGATGTAGAACTTAGCCATACAGATTGCGAAAAGAACTTGGGGGTTATGGTGAGCAGCAACCTTAAACCAAGACAGCAATGCCTAAGCGTACGTAATAAGGCAAATAGATTACTGGGATTTATATCAAGAAGTGTAAGCAACAGAAGTCCAGAGGTCATACTGCAGCTTTATACATCATTAGTAAGGCCTCACCTAGATTATGCAGCTCAGTTCTGGTCTCCGTATTACAAAATGGACATAAATTCGTTAGAAAACATTCAGCGTAGGATGACTAAATTAATACATAGCATTAGAAATCTTCCTTATGAAGAAAGATTGAAGACTCTTAAGTTACATTCACTTGTTAGACGAAGAATGAGGGGAGACCTGATCGAAGTGTATAAGTGGAAGGGGATATTAATAAGGTCTTGAGGATGTCTCTCCAAGAGAGAACCCGCAGTAATGGATTTAAATTAGATAAGTTTAGATTTAGAAAGGACATAGGAAAGTATTGGTTTGGAAATAGGGTAGTTGATGAGTGGAACAGTCTACCTAGTTGGGTTATTGAGGCTGGGACTTTGGGTAGTTTCAAATCTAGGTTGGATAAGTACATGAGTGGGAGGGGTTGGATTTGAGTGGGACTTTCACATCAGAGCTTATTTCTTGGGTGGCATTGAAAATTGGGTTGGGCAAATGTTTTGTTAGTGGGATGAATTGTAAAGGACCTGCCTAGTATGGGCCAGCAGGCCTCCTGCAGTGTTCCTCCTTTCTTATGTTCTTATGTTCTTTCGATAGAGTTCCACACCAGAGGCTATTGAGGAAACTTAGGGCACACGGAATAGGAGGAGAAATTTTTTCCTGGGTAGAGGCATGGCTGACAAATAGACAGGAGAGAGTTTGCATAAATGGGGAGAAATCAGAATGGGGGCACGTCATAAGCGGTGTTCCTCAGGGGTCAGTGTTGGGCCCGTTGTTGTTCACAATTTATATAAACGACATAGATGAGGGAATAAACAGCGACATAAGCAAATTTGCTGATGACACCAAAATAGGCCGTCCAATTCATTCTAATGAGGACACTAGAGCACTCCATGATGATTTGATTAGACTGACGCAATGGTCGGAGAAGTGGCAGATGCAGTTTAATATTGACAAATGCAAAGTTCTAAATGTTGGACAGTTAAATAACCATGCCACATATAAACTAAATAATGTAGATCTTAATACTACCTATTGCGAAAAGGATTTAGGAGTTCTGGTTAGCAGAAACCTAAAACCAAGACAACAGTGCATTGTTAGGTAAGACACATATGCAACACACACACACACATATGCAACAGTTAGGTATCTTTATTTTGAAACGTTTCGCCTACACAGTAGGCTTCTTCAGTCGAGTACAGAAAAGTTGATAGAAGCAGAAGATACTTGAAGACGATGTAATCAGTCCATCACCCTTAAAGTTTTGAGGTGGTCAGTCCCTCAGTCTGGAGAAGAGCATTGTTCCATAGAATGAAACAATATGGAGATGAAGTGACAGGAAGGAGCCTTATATAACGCCAACAGGTGAGACGTAGGTCACTAGGAGAGGTAAGAACTCAGATGTTGGGAGGTCAGGTCCCTCTCAAATCCAGCCGTTCTCACTAGTAGAGGTTGTAGAAGTTGATTGTAGGTCTGTACCAAGATACCCCTGTGTTGCAGTGTCTGACAGATTGAACATTAAAATGGTTCTTACCTCTCCTAGTGACCTACGTCTCACCTGTTGGCGCTATATAAGGCTCCTTCCTGTCACTTCATCTCCATATTGTTTCATACTATGGAACAATGCTCTTCTCCAGACTGAGGGACTGACCACCTCAAAACTTTAAGGGTGATGGACTGATTACATCGTCTTCAAGTATCTTCTGCTTCTATCAACTTTTCTGTACTCGACTGAAGAAGCCTACTGTGTAGGCGAAACGTTTCAAAATAAAGATACCTAACTGTTGCATATGTGTCTTACCTAACAACCTGTCGGTATTTTATACCATTTTAATGCACAACAGTGCATTAGTGTTCGCAATAAAGCTAACAGAATTCTTGGCTTCATATCTAGAAGTATAAATAATAGAAGTCCTCAGGTTGTTCTTCAATTCTATATATCCTTGGTTAGGCCTCATTTAGACTATGCTGCTCAGTTCTGGTCACCGTATTACAGAATGGATTTAAATGCTCTGGAAAACGTACAAAGGAGGATGACAAAGATGATCCCATGTATCAGAAATCTTCCCTATGAGGATAGACTGAAGGCCCTGAATCTGCACTCTCTCGAATGGCGTAGAATTAGGGGGGATATGATCGAGGTGTATAAATGGAAAACAGGAATAAATAAAGGGGATGTAAATAGTGTGCTGAAAATTTCCAACCAAGACAGGACTCGCAGCAATGGTTTCAAGTTGGAAAAATTCAGATTCAGGAAGGATATAGGAAAGCACTGGTTTGGTAATAGAGTTGTGGATGAATGTAACAAACTCCCGAGTACAGTTATTGAGGCTAAAACGTTGCGTAGTTTTAAAAATAGGTTAGATAAATACATGAGTGGGTGTGGGTGGGTGTGAGTTGGACCTGACTAGCTTGTGCTGCTGGGACTGGTACAGTGCTCCATCCTTGAGTGGGGATGACCAGACTGGGTGGGTCATTGGGATGATCCGGGAAGGGGGGGGGGGTATTGGTCTAATCCGGGGGGGACATGGACCTGCTCCGCATGGGTCAGTAGGCCTGTTGCAGTGTTCCTTCTTTCTTATGTTCTTATGAGTCAGTAAGGTCACTCGTAGTGGACCTGAGTCAGAAAGGTCACTCGTAGTTGACCTGAGTCAGTAAGGTCACTCGTAGTTGACCTGAGTCAGTAAGGTCACTCGTAGTTGACCTGAGTCAGTAAGGTAACTCATAGTGGACCTGAGTCAGTAAGGTCACTCGTAGTGGACCTGAGTCAGTAAGGTCACTCATTATGGACCTGAGTCAGTAAGGTCACTCATAGTGGACCTGAGTCAGTAAGGTCACTCATAGGGAACCTGAGTCAGTACGGTCACTTGTAGTTGACCTGAGTCAGTAAGGTCACTCGTAGTTGACCTGAGTCAGTAAGGTCGCTCGTAGTTGACCTGAGTCAGTAAGGTCACTCGTAGTGGACCTGAGTCAGTAAGGTCACTCGTAGTTGACCTGAGTCAGTAAGGTCACTCGTAGTTGACCTAAGTCAGTAAGGTCACTCGTAGTTGACCTGAGTCAGTAAGATCACTCGTAGTGGACCTGAGTCAGTAAGATCACTCGTAGTGGACCTGAGTCAGTAAGGTCACTCGTAGTGGACCTGAGTCAGTAAGGTCACTCGTAGTGGACCTGAGTCAGTAAGATCACTCGTAGTGGACCTGAGTCAGTAAGGTCACTCGTAGTGGACCTGAGTCAGTAAGGTCACTCGTAGTGGACCTGAGTCAGTAAGATCACTCGTAGTGGACCTGAGTCAGTAAGGTCACTCGTAGTGGACCTGAGTCAGTAAGGTCACTCGTAGTGGAGCTGAGTCAGTAAGGTCACTCGTAGTGGACCTGAGTCAGTAAGGTCACTCGTAGTGGACCTGAGTCAGTAAGGTCACTCGTAGTGGAGCTGAGTCAGTAAGGTCACTCGTAGTGGACCTGAGTCAGTAAGGTCATAGGAACTTGTTGTTTTATCTCAGTTATTAGTGTGGCAGCTTCCTGGTCGCCCTAATATATGATAATAATCGGTATTAGAGTTATGGACGGCACGAATTATTACTGCAGCGTCATTATTAATCAATTATAGATTTCATTTCTTTGTACTAGAGGTTGTCAACCTCTTGTCTCTCTTAAGAATATATAATAGTAGAATATATCGTAATAATAATAATAATAATTATTATTATTTTTTCTACCAGTACATGTACAAGGTATACCGACCATTACTGACGTCAGCTACATGCTACTATACACAGAGCTATTTGTTATGCAGAGCATTTCGGACAAATTAGGTCAATTTTATTCCAGAATGACACCCACACCAATCGACTAACACCCAGGTACCTATTTTATTGATAGGTGAACATGGACAGCAGGTGCCTTAAGGAAACGCGTCCAAATGTTTCCAGCAGATGAGTGCGGAAGCAGTAGAATAACACACACACACACACACACACACACACACACACACACACACACACACACACACACACACACACACACACACACACACACACACACACACACACACACACACACACACACACACACACACACACACACACACACACACACACACACACACAAGCTTATAAACGACAACCAGCACTGATTCAGGGAAAGAAAATCTTATGTCAAAAACCTACTGGAGTTTTATGACAAGGTAACGGAAGTAAGACACGAGAGATGGATGGGTAGATTGCATTTTTTGGACTGCAAGAAGGTCTTCCACACAGTTCCTCACAAGAAATTAGTGCAAAAGCTAGAGGAACAGGCATGCATAACAGGAAGGGCACTGCAATGGATCAGAGAATGCCTAACAGGGAGGCAACAGTGAGTCACGGTTCGTGACGAGGTGTCAGAGTGAGCGCCTGTGGCAAGCTGGGTTCCACAAGGGTCAGTCCGGGGACCAGTGCTATTTTTGGTATATGTGAATGACATGACAGAAGATATGATGTAGATGATGTGAAGTTAATGAGGAGAATTAAATCGGATGAGGATCAGGCAGGCCTACAAAGAGACCTGGACAGGCTGCAAGCCTGTTCCAGCAACTGGCTCCTCGAATTTAACCCCGCCAAATGCAAAGTCATGACTATCAGGAAAGGGCAAAGAAGACCGCAGACAGAGTATAGGCTAAGTGGCCAAGACTGCAAATCTCACTCAAGGAAAAGGATCTTTTGGTGAGTATGATATCCAGCACATCTCCTGAGGCGCACATGAACCAGATAACTGCTGCATCATATGGGCGCCTGGCAAACCTGAGAATAGCGTTCCGATACCTCAGTAAGGAATCGTTCAAGGATCTGTACACCGTGTACTTCAGGCCCATACTAGAGTATACAGCAACAGTTTGGAACCCACATCTAGTCAAGCATGTCAAGAAATTAAAGTTTAAAGGTTTACAACAAGACTAGTTACAGAGTTAATGGGAATGTCCTACGAAGAATGGTTAAGGGAAATCAGCCTGACGACACTGGAGGACAGGAGGGTTAGGGGAGACGTATTAACGATATACAAAGTACTGTGAGGAATTGACAAGGTGGACGAAGACAAGATGTTCCAAAGATGGGACACAGAAACAAGAGATCACAGTTGGGTGTTGAAGATTCAGATGAGTCAAAGGGATGTTAGGAAGTATTTCTTTAGTTATAGAGTTGTCAGTGTGGATTAGTCTTGCAAGTGACGTAGTGGAGGCAGGAACCAAACATAGTTTTTAGACGAGGTTTGAAAAAGCTCATTGAGCAGGAAGAGACAGGACCTAGTAACGATCATTTAGGATTAACTTGCTGGTTTGGCCTATTCGATATATAAATATAAATATAAATATATATATATATATATATATATATATATATATATATATATATATATATATATATATATATATATATATATATGAATGTATATATATATATATATATATCATTACTCCCAGCTACCAAGAAAGACCCAATAAACCAGAAAACACACACACACACACAAGCACACACACACACACACACACACACACACACACACACACACACACACACACACACACACACACACACACACACACACACACACACACACACACACACACACACACACACACACACACACAATCCATACCCACAGCCTCCACCCAACACCGAGTTATAGAATCCCACAGTATGCCACCAGGTCTCCCACCTTCACAGGCCCCCCCAACCACAGTGTTGGAAAGGAAACTGAAGGTATGGTACACAAACGCTGATGGTATAACAAATAAGTGGGAGGAGTGGCATGAAAGAGTTAAAGAGGCATCACCGGACATCATAGCTCTCACAGAAACCAAGCTTACAGGTATGATAACAGATGCCATCTTTCCAATGGGATACCAGATCCTGAGGAAAGACAGAGGGAACAGGGGGGGTGGAAGAGTGGCATTGCTGATCAAAAATCGCTGGAATTTTGATGAGCTGGAGAGAGGAGACAGCGGAGAAGAAAGTGATTACATAGCGGGAACGCTTCACTCTGGAGGTCCCAAGGTGGTAATAGCAGTGATGTATAACCCACCACAGAACAGCAGGAGGCCAAGGCAAGAGTACGACGAGAGCAATAGAGCGATGGTTGACACACTGGCTACAGTGGCCAGAAGAGCTCATGCATGCAGGGCAAAGCTCCTGATCATGGGTGACTTTAACCACAAGGAGATCGATTGGGAGAACTTGGACCCGCATGGGGGCCAAGATACATGGAGGGCTAAGATGATGGAGGTGGTACTGGAAAACTTCATGTACCAACACGTAAGGGACACTACAAGAAAGAGAGGAGAGGATGAACCAGCAAGGCTGGACTTAGTATTCACCTTGAGTAGTGCGGATATCGAGGACATCACATATGAAAGACCCCTTGGGGCCAGCGATCATGTGGTTTTAAGCTTCGAATACACAGTAGAGCTACAAGTGGAGGGAGAAGCAGGAAGGCCAGGACGAATGAAGCCAAACTACAAGAAAGGGGACTACACAGGAATGAGGAACTTCCTGAACGGGGTTCAGTGGGACAGAGAACTGGCAGGGAAGCCAGTTAATGAGATTTATTTATTTATTTATTTATTTATTTAGAAATTTTAGCATACATACAGAGGTACAAAAAAAATACAGGTAAGAGCAGCATGCCAAAGCCACTTATATGCATAGCATTACGGGCTGGCTTAAAATTAACTTAAGATTAACTAAGCAATGATGAAATCAGTGATAAAACATTATTGTAAACAGATAACTATAAAGCACAAATGAGTATTACAAAGACAGGTCATATGGTTGCTTCCATTGCTGTACATTCAGTCGAATGGAGTATTCTGTTAGGTAGTGTATTTAAAAAAATAACAAAGTTAGATTGGGTCCTAGGTTTAACATTTGTGTGATATAATTGTGAGTAACATATAGGATATACAATTTATAAGGTTCAGTTATTCAGTATTTATTTGGTTTTGAGTGAGTAAGTGAACTTTGAGAAGAGACTTGAATTTATAAACAGGTAGTGTTTCTTTTATATTTACAGGTAATGAATTCCAGATTTTAGGGCCTTTTATGTGCATTGAGTTTTTGCATAGCGTGAGATGGACTCGAGGAACATCAAAGAGTGATCTGTGCCTTGTGTTATGGTCATGTGTTCTGTTGAGGTTGGCAAGGAGATGTTTGAGGGGAGGGTTAATATCAGAGTTAAGTGTTCTATGTATGTAATAAGTGCAATAATAAGTATGGATGTTTTGTATGGTGAGTAGGTTTAGTGTTTTGAATATTGGAGGAGTGTGCTGCCTGTAGTGAGAATTTGTTATCATTCTAACTGCAGCCTTTTGTTGGGTAATTAGTGATCTGAGATGGTTAATTGTTGTTGAGCCCCATGGAATATGTAGCAACAAAATGCAAGGAGGCTGAGGAGAGGTTTGTACCCAAGGGTAACAGGAATAATGAAAAAGCCAGGACGAGCCCATGGTTTACCCAAAGGTGCAGGGAGGCAAAAACCAAGTGTGCTAGGGAATGGAAGAAATATAGAAGGCAAAGGACCCAGGAGAATAAGGAGAGCAGTCGTAGAGCCAGAAACGAATATGCACAGATAAGAAGGGAGGCCCAAAGACAAAATGAAAATGACATAGCAGCGAAAGCCAAATCTGACCCGAAACTGTTGTACAGCCACATCAGGAGGAAAACAACAGTCAAGGACCAAATAATCAGGCTAAGGAAGGAAGGAGGAGAGACAACAAGAAATGACCGTGAAGTATGTGAGGAACTCAACAAGAGATTCAAAGAAGTGTTCACAGAGGAGACAGAAGGGGCTCCAGAAAGACGGAGAGGTGGGGCACACCACCATGTGCTGGACACAGTGCACACAACCGAAGAAGAAGTGAAGAGGCTTCTGAGTGAGCTAGATACCTCAAAGGCAATGGGGCCAGATAACATCTCCCCATGGGTATTGAGAGAGGGAGCAGAGGCGCTATGTGTACCCCTAACAACAATATTCAATACATCTATCGAAACAGGGAGATTGCCTGAGGCATGGAAGACAGCAAATGTAGTCCCAATCTTTAAAAAAAGAGACAGACATGAAGCATTAAACTACAGACCAGTGTCACTGACATGTATAGTATGCAAAATCATGGAGAAGATTATCAGGAGAAGAGTGGTGGAACACCTAGAAAGGAATGATCTCATCAACAGCAGCCAACATGGTTTCAGGGATGGGATATCCTGTGTCACAAACCTACTGGAGTTCTATGACATGGTGACAGCAGTAAGACAAGAGAGAGAGGGGTGGGTGGATTGCATATTCTTGGACTGCAAGAAGGCGTTTGACACAGTTCCACACAAGAGATTGGTGCAAAAACTGGATGACCAAGCAGGGATAACAGGGAAGGCACTACAATGGATCAGGGAATACTTGTCAGGAAGACAGCAGCGAGTCATGGTACGTGGCTAGGTGTCAGAGTGGGCACCTGTGACCAGCGGGGTCCCACAGGGGTCAGTCCTAGGACCAGTGCTGTTTCTGGTATTTGTGAACGACATGACGGAAGGAATAGACTCTGAGGTGTCCCTGTTTGCAGATGACGTGAAGTTGATGAGAAGAATACACTCGATCGAAGACCAGGCAGAACTACAAAGGGATCTGGACAGGCTGCAGACCTGGTCCAGCAATTGGCTCCTGGAGTTCAATCCCACCAAGTGCAAAGTCATGAAGATTGGGGAAGGGCAAAGAAGGCCGCAGACGGAGTACAGTCTAGGGGGTCAGAGACTACAAACCTCACTCAAGGAAAAAGATCTTGGGGTGAGTATAACACCAGGCACATCTCCTGAAGCGCACATCAACCAAATAACTGCTGCAGCATATGGGCGCCTAGCAAACCTCAGAACAGCATTCCGACATCTTAATAAGGAATCGTTCAGGACCCTGTACACCGTATACGTTAGGCCCATATTGGAGTATGCGGCACCAGTTTGGAACCCACACCTAGCCAAGCACGTAAAGAAACTAGAGAAAGTGCAAAGGTTTGCAACAAGACTAGTCCCAGAGCTAAGAGGTATGTCCTACGAGGAGAGGTTAAGGGAAATCAACCTGACGACACTGGAGGACAGGAGAGATAGGGGGGACATGATAACGACATACAAAATACTGAGAGCAATTGACAAGGTGGACAAAGACAGGATGTTCCAGAGATTGGACACAGTAACAAGGGGACACAGTTGGAAGCTGAAGACACAGATGAATCACAGGGATGTTAGGAAGTATTTCTTCAGCCACAGAGTAGTCAGTAAGTGGAATAGTTTGGGAAGCGATGTAGTGGAGGCAGGATCCATACATAGCTTTAAGCAGAGGTATGATAAAGCTCACGGCTCAGGGAGAGTGACCTAGTAGCGATCAGTGAAGAGGCGGGGCCAGGAGCTCGGACTCGACCCCCGCAACCTCAACTAGGTGAGTACAACTAGGTGAGTACACACACACACATATATATATATATATATATATATATATATATGTATATATATATATATATATATATATATATATATATATATATATGTGTGTGTGTGTGTGTGTGTGTGTGTCTGTGTACTCACCTATTTGTACTCACCTATTTGTGGTTGCAGGGGTCGAGTCTTAGCTCCTGGCCCCGCCTCTTCACCGGTTGCTACTGGGCCCTCTCTCTCCTCGCTCCATGAGCTTTATCAAACCTCGTCTTAAAACTGTGTATGGTTCCTGCCTCCACTACGTCATTTTCTAGGCTATTCCACTGCCTTACAACTCTATGACTGAAGAAATACTTCCTACTATCTCTCTGACTCATTTGTGTCTTCAACTTCCAATTGTGGCCTCTTGTTTCTGTGTCCCCTCCCTGGAACATCCTGTCTTTGTCCACCTTGTCTATTCCACGCAGTATTTTATATGTCGTTATCATGTCTCCCCTGACCCTCCTGTCCTCCAGTGTCGTCAGGCCGATTTCCCTTAATCTTTCTTCATAGGACATTCCCCTAAGCTCTGGAACTAACCTTGTCGCAAACCTTTGTACTTTCTCTAGTTTCTTGAGGTGCTTTATCAAGTGCGGGTTCCAAACAGGTGCTGCATACTCCAGTATGGGCCTGACATACACGGTGTACAGTGTCTTGAATGATTCCTTACTAAGGTATCGGAATGCTGTTCTCAGGTTTGCCAGGCGCCCATATGCTGCAGCAGTTATCTGATTGATGTGTGCTTCCGGAGACATGCTCGGTGTTATACTCACCCCAAGATCTTTCTCCTTGAGTGAGGTTTGCAGTCTTTGGTCACCTAGCCTATACTCTGTCTGTGGTCTTCTGTGCCCTTCCCCTATCTTCATGACTTTGCATTTGGCAGGATTAAATTCGAGAAGCCATTTGCTGACCCAGGTGTCCAGTCTGTCCAGGTCTCTTTGAAGTCCTGCCTGGTCCTCATCAGATTTAATTCTCCTCATTAACTTCACATCATCTGCAAACAGGGACACTTCTGGGTCTAACCCTTCCATCATGTCGTTCACATATACCAAAAATAGCACTGGTCCTAGGCCCGCCCCCTGTGGGACCCAGCGCGTCACAGGTGCCCACTGTGATACATCATTTATACTCCTGTTCCGTTCCAGGTGCTCCACCACTCTCCTCCTGATAATCTTCTCCATAATTTTGCATACTATACACGTCAATGACACAGGTCTATAGTTTAGTGCCTCTTTTCTGTCTCCTTTTTTAAAAATGGGAACTACATTTGCCGTCTTCCATACTTCAGGTAGTTGCCCAGTTTCCAGGGATGTGTTGAAGATTGTGGTAAGTGGCACGCACAACATATCTGCTCCCTCTCTAAGGACCCATGGGGAGATGTTGTCCGGTCCCATTGCCTTTGAGGTATCGATGTCCCTTAGCAGTTTCTTCACCTCCTCCTCATCTGTATGTATGTCGTCCAACACTTGTTGGTGTATTCCTTGCTGGTGTCTCCATCTGGTCTGTCCCCCCAGAGTCCTTCCTGTCTCTACTGTAAATACTTCCTTAAATCTCGTGTTGAGCTCCTCACATACCTCTTGATCGTTTCTTGTGAGTTCTCCACCTTCTTTCCTCAGCCTTATCACCTGGTCCTTGACTGTTGTCTTCCTCCTAATGTGGCTATACAGCAGTTTCGGGTCAGATTTGACTTTCGATGCTATGTCGTTTTCATACTGTCGCTGGGCCTCCCTCCTTATCTGTGCATACTCGTTTCTGGCTCTTCTACTAATCTCCTTGTTTTCCTGGGTCCTATGCCTCCTGTACCTTTTTCATTCTCTGTTGCACTTAGTTTTTGCCTCCCTACACCTTCGGGTAAACCAAGGACTCGTTTTGGTCTTCCTATTATTTCTGTTTCCCTTGGGAACAAAACTTTCCTCTGCCTCCTTGCACTTTGTTGCCACATATTCCATCATCTCGTTTACTGATTTTCCTACCATTTCTCTGTCCCACTGAACCTCCTGCAGGAAGTTTCTCATACCTGTGTAGTCCCCCCTTTTATAGTTTGGCCTGTCCCCTTCAGTTCCTGTTACCTTCTCCACTTGTAACTCTACTATATAGTCAAAACTCAGAACCACGTGATCGCTAGCTCCAAGGGGCCTCTCGTAAGTGATGTCCTCAATGTCTGAACTGCTCAGGGTGAACACAAGATCCAGTCTTGCTGGCTCATCCTCCCCTCTCTCTCTGGTTGTGTCCCTGACATGTTGATGCATGAGGTTTTCAAGTACCACATCCATCATCTTGGCTCTCCATGTTTCGGGACCCCCATGTGGCTCCAGGTTTTCCCAGTCGATCTCCCTGTGGTTGAAATCGCCCATTACCAGTAACTTTGCTCTGCTCGAGTGAGCTCTTCTTGCCACCTCAGCCAGTGTGTCCACCATCACCCTGTTGTTTTCTTCGTACTCCTCTCTTGGCCTCCTGCAGTTCTGTGGTGGGTTATACATCACTCCAATGACTACTTTATGTTCTCCGGACTGAATTGTACCTACAATGTAGTCTCTTTCTCCAATCATGTCCATGCCTTCCATTTCCTCAAATCCCCATCGGTGTTTTATGAGCAGTGCAACCCCTCCTCCCCCTCTACTCCTTCTATCTTTCCTCAGGATCTGATATCCTGTTGGGAAGACTGTGTCTGTTATTGTCTCAGCGAGTTTTGTTTCTGAGGGGAAGATCTGTGGGGGAGGGAAAGGTGTGTGGGGGGGTGAGGGGACGCGGTCAAATTCCAAGGATCAGCTGTGTGTACTCACCTAGTTGTGGTTACAGGGGTCGAGACTCAGCTCCTGGCCCCGAGTGTATGTGTGTGCGCGCGTGTGTGTGTGAGCACATCAGTTGTTTATATGTCCCAGAAATACAATTCACCTCTGTGTATCCGTAATACTAATAAGATACCATTAACACAGAGTAATTCTAATAATTATAATACTAGCGTGTGTTAACAAGTCATTCTTTCACCCAGTTATGTACTACCTTTTACTACATGTGTACCCAATACTTGCTTCTCAGATTGTACTGTCTTTGTGTCCTAAAACATTATCTCTCGAAACTGTTGTCAGGGCTGTAGTCCCATTAGCCACGACTTAATCCTCCTGCCTATTCCTTGCTCCTACAAATTTTATCTTCCTACTACTGCTAGGTGTTGTGTGTATGATAATCCCTCTGGAGCAGGGTTTAGATAGCGAGCTACCAGTGACCGTAGGGCTGGCTCTACCACTCAAAACTTCCTGCCAACCACAAACAGGTGATTTGTACGTTACTCCTCAGAGGGGACATCCATCCAGATGCCTGATGTACGATCCTCGCTGTACGATAACTCGTGCACCTCGCCCTTCCGCCGCTGACTTCTTCAGCTATTCTTTTCTCATTGCCCTTTTGAGTCCTCATTTACCACACTTATCACTTGTATACTGCTACTTTTATAATTTACACTTCACTTTTGGTAAGTACACTTCTTATTTGTGATGACACCCAACCTGTTATGGCGGCTCTACTCCCTCAGGCCTACTGCTGCCACCACCTCTGCTTATATATATTTTTATGTATATGTATGTATATATATATATATATATATATATATATATATATATATATATATATATATATATATATATATATATATATATATATATATATATATATATATATATATATATATATATATATATATATATATATATATATCCCCTTTCTGGCTAGCTTGTTCACGCTGTGTGCTACATCACAGTTTGTCGTTAGCCACCCTCTCTTAATTCTATTTGATCTTTTCTCTTTAGTCACTCGCTTTGTACTTTGTTATGTGTAACAATGTGGCAACAGGTGCCAACTAGGCCTCAACGAACTGGCACTTTGAAATTTTGTTGTATAATTTCAGGCTTTCTCTCGCCTTTACTTTATTTATTTTTGCTAATACTTTGGTTATCACTTGTAGGGTTGTTCACTGACGTTCTCACTAACACTGGTTGCTTCTAGCTGCTAAAACACGCCCTAAAAGCACTAAGATTCTCGGAGCCTGGCGATTGCGACCCACTACACTACGTGAGTGTGTGTGTGTGTGTGTGTGTGTGTGTGTGTGTGTGTGTGTGTGTGTGTGTGTGTGTGTGTGTGTGTGTGTGTGTGTGTGTATGTGTGTGTGTGTGCATGTGTGTTTGTGTGTTTGTGCTCATGGCCCGGAGGGGCCATGCCCAGCGAGGGAGAGAGCAGGCCTTGTTGATTCTTGGACGCCTGGATGCCAAGTGAGAGAGAAGCAGGGTGATGCCAGTTCAAGTGGCATGCCCACTGAGAGGCCTACAGATGGCAGCACGAGCATGGCTATGCAGACAGTACAGGCTGTCTGCATTTGCTCGGCCACACACCACCATGGTCGTCCCTGATCATGACTGGCTGTAAAAAAAATCTCTGTCTCTCTCTCGCAGGAACAGGGCACAGAATACAAAATTAAAACACACATATATATACATATGGGCATGGAAAAAAAAAACTTCCTACAGGTAGTGAAGAAAAAAAAAGAAGGGGTGTGCTCAACATCGTGGTCATAGGCAGTGAGCGTCGATGGGCATCTCTGCACACCTTCCTGCATCTGGACAGATACTGCAGCACAGGAAACATCGCTGTGGCTGAGCTGTGACGTAACAGGGTACAGTCTCCTATGGAGCAGTGAAGCAGTCATTGTAGGAGTCACAGCAGGGCTCACTCAACCTGGGAAACAACCTGCTGGTGCTTTCAAGGCGTCGTCAGTACTCGGCAACTGGGCAGGACTTCTTCTGGCAAGCGACTCAGGAGGACATTTCTCGACTGGTACTGTTGCTGTGGCTGTCACTGTCGGCGAGTCGTGGCGGGACGACTCAGGCGAAACATCTGGTAGTCCTAACATCATACACCATACTGCAGTGAGCAGGCTAGCAGTCAAAGTGACATAAAAAGCTTTCTGTACAAGGGGCTCAGATGCTCGGGGCTGACTAATATCAGCTGTCAAACACGCGGGTCACACCGGGTGACAAGTAACACGAGGTGCTACACAGTGGTCCGGGCACAGACCTGTGGTTCACACACAGCTGGGCTCAAGACCACACAGGACACACAGAAAACTGCACACACCTACTGCACATGAGGTTAACCATGACGCTTTTCTGTGTGAAACTCGACACTAAGCTATACACTAATATGTGAGAACACTGAGAGGAACTAATTAACATGACATATATCTTCTCTTAGTCTTCTCGACAACACAACATATTGCTCACTGTGAAACTAACACTGTTGGCATGACATCATGGGTGATGTCAGGTGTGACGTCGTGAGGCGATGTCATGGGATGACATCATGAGACATCATGACGTCGTGAAGTCAGGCAGCATCGTGGCTGACGTCGTGAAGTCGGGCAGCAGATCACAGCATGGCTTGCGATCTGGCTTAATCTACATGGCTTGTAGATCCATGTGGCTTCGTGATCTACGTAGCTTCGTGATCTGCGTGGACATGGCTTGGTGATCCACATGGCTTCGTGATCCACGTAGCTTCGAGTGGCTTCGGGCACTCGGATACACAGCTCTGGCAAGGAATTCACAAGGAAAACAGCAGAAAACACAGCAGAGAAAGTGAGAGCAACAGTGAGTGGTGTGGAGGCATACAGCAGAGTGAGCGTGGGCGAGGCAAGAAACGGCCGCTTCCTCCTCTCCCACCCACAAACACGGGGAGAAACACTCACACTGGACACAGAAATCATCACAAACTCACCTCTGACTTGCTGAAATAGCCGTGCTGAGCTGAAAAACAACAGCAGCAACATGCAAGTGTCACTGAACACGTGACTTAAGAAACAGCGTGGGGAACTTTGATGTGGAGTCCCAGGGATGCCACTTAATTTCTCGAAGAAATTCGACAAATTAAGGCTAGATCCTGCATGTACCTGTGTCTGGATGCTGAAACTTGCAGACACAACATCAGGATAACTCGTTGAGAGACGGATGCTTCTTGTGTAGGGTGATGAAGTGAAGACAACTTCATTCCCCTTCCTTCCTCTCTCTGGGCAAACACACTTGCTACGAGGCACCACTGCCACCAATGTTTTCTAGTTATTTGCGTTACGTTTTGTTAGTGAGGGGTTCAATGATAAAGGTTCACTGATATTGGGTACACAGGCAGTGTGTCTGTGCCCATGGCCTGGAGGGGCCTGGAGGGGCCATGCCTAGTGAGGGAGAGAGGAGTAGGCCTTGTTGACTCTAGGATGCCTGGACGCCATCCTGAATGTTGCTTCTCAGCTGAACTCAAGCGGGTTAGGTTTGGTAGGTTACTTTTGCTTAAGTTGTTTTTCAGTAAGTCGAAAAAAATAACTTATGTTAACTCTATTGCAAATCATCTTTCATAACAATATGCAAGACACAATAATATCTCTGGTGTACAACACGCTCAGTATTCTACCATTTAATTTTTTTTCCATTTTGTAGCTAAATTCCGTCGAGGTAACATGCAGTCTTAATTTCCCTCGTATAGTCGCAAGACTTCAAATCTTTAAAGCCAATCTAACCAACTAACCAAACTAGGCTTATTCAGATTTCTTTTTTCCCATGGATGTTTTCGATTTATTTTAGTTTGCTTTTTGGTTTGCAACTGACAGTTGGCCATTATTTTTTAATTTACTGATACTTATATTTAACTCAGTTTATTTGCCTGTTCTTCAGTATTTTATAAAGTTTGGACACGCAGTGTTTCTTATTTTAACTTTACTAAACATTTATGAGTTTTAGTTTTAGAAGTTTGTTCTTTATTTTCATGTATTAGCAAGTCCTGCAGGTGGCTCTGTGCACAACATATATTAGCAAGTCCTGCAGGTGGCTCTGTGCACAACATGTATTAGCAAGTCCTGCAGGTGGCTCTGTGCACAACATATATTAGCAAGTCCTGCAGGTGGCTCTGTGCACAACATATATTAGCAAGTCCTGCAGGTGGCTCTGTGCACAACATATATTAGCAAGTCCTGCAGGTGGCTCTGTGCACAACATATATTAGCAAGTCCTGCAGGTGGCTCTGTGCACAACATATATTAGCAAGTCCTGCAGGTGGCTCTGTGCACAACATATATTAGCAAGTCCTGCAGGTGGCTCTGTGCACAACATATATTAGCAAGTCCTGCAGGTGGCTCTGTGCACAACATATATTAGCAAGTCCTGCAGGTGGCTCTGTGCACAACATATATTAGCAAGTCCTGCAGGTGGCTCTGTGCACAACATATATTAGCAAGTCCTGCAGGTGGCTCTGTGCACAACATATATTAGAAAGTCCTGCAGGTGGCTCTGTGCACAACATATATTAGCAAGTCCTGCAGGTGGCTCTGTGCACAACATATATTAGCAAGTCCTGCAGGTGGCTCTGTGCACAACATATATTAGCAAGTCCTGCAGGTGGCTCTGTGCACAACATATATTAGCAAGTCCTGCAGGTGGCTCTGTGCACAACATATATTAGCAAGTCCTGCAGGTGGCTCTGTGCACAACATATATTAGCAAGTCCTGCAGGTGGCTCTGTGCACAACATATATTAGCAAGTCCTGCAGGTGGCTCTGTGCACAACATATATTAGCAAGTCCTGCAGGTGGCTCTGTGCACAACATATATTAGCAAGTCCTGCAGGTGGCTCTGTGCACAACATATATTAGCAAGTCCTGCAGGTGGCTCTGTGCACAACATATATTAGCAAGTCCTGCAGGTGGCTCTGTGCACAACATATATTAGCAAGTCCTGCAGGTGGCTCTGTGCACAACATATATTAGCAAGTCCTGCAGGTGGCTCTGTGCACAACACATATTAGCAAGTCCTGCAGGTGGCTCTGTGCACAACATATATTAGCAAGTCCTGCAGGTGGCTCTGTGCACAACATATATTAGCAAGTCCTGCAGGTGGCTCTGTGCACAACAAGACGCAGGTATTTACTAGTGGCAACCTTAAGAAAGATCATGATACCTTTCATACCTTTGTGTAAGACACACACACACACACACACACACACACACACACACACACACACACACACACACAAGTCGGAAAGTGAAATACAAGTTGTCTAAACCAGAAAAGGGAGGCGAGAGCTACAATTTATATAAAAAAGTTTAAAAGTGAAATCAGCGCCAGAAGTGGGGCCAGAAGACCTAGAGCCGAGCGTAGGCAGTGTTGACACAAGCAGCACTACCGCAAATTCAAGATTAACAAGTGTGTAGTACAATATAATGTGCTAGATAATAACAAATGTATTAGTTAAAAATGTATTAGAAATAACAGTATATTAGATTTATTTATTTGTTTATTAATTTGAACATGATACAGAAAAGTACAAGGAACACAATTTTTAAAGTGCAACATGCCAAAGCTCCTTGTATGCAGAGCATTATGGGCAGGCTTAAAATTAACTTAAGATTAACTGAGCAATGATATATTCAGTGGTACAAAAATTATTGTAAAACAGATAACAATTTAGTACAAATGAGTATTACAAAGACAGGTCATATGGTCATTTACTGTGTTGCTGTGTAAACAGTAGAATGGAGTATTATGTTAGGTAATGAAGTTAAATAGTAACAAAGTTTGATTGGGTCACAGGTTGACATTTATGAGATACAATAATGAGATACATATATGAGATACAATTTATGAGATATAATTATTCAGTATTTATTTAGTTGTGGGTGAGTAAGTGATTTTTGAGAAGAGACTTGAATTTATAAACAGACAGTGTTTCTTTTATATTCACAGGTAATGAATTCCAGATTTTAGGGCCTTTTATGTGCATTGAGTTTTTGCATACTGTGAGATGTACACGAGGAACATCAAAGATTGATCTGTGTCTTGTGTTATGGTCATGTGTTCTGTTGAGGTTGGTAAGGAGACGTTTGAGGGGAGGGTTTATGTCAGAGTTAAGTGTTCTATGTATGTAGTAGGTGCAGTAATAAGTATGGATGTTTTGTATTGTGAGTAGGTTTAGAGTTTTGAATATTGATGGAGTGTGCTGTCTGTAGTGGGAATTTGTTATCATTCTGACTGCAGCCTTTTGTTGGGTAATTAATGGTCTGAGATGGTTTATTGTTGTTGAGCCCCATGCACAAATTCCATAGGTGAGATAGGGGTAAATAAGTGAGTGATATAGGGCCAGGAGGGCTGACTGTGGAACATAGTACCGCATCTTCGATAGTATGCCTACGGTCTTGGAATTTTTTTTGGAAATTTGTTGTATATGTGTTTGAAATTTGAGTCTATTATCAAGGTGGATTCCTAGGAATTTTCCCTCTGTGAGTTTTGTGATAGGTGATCCATTTATCATTATCTGCAGCTCTGTTACCAAACTGAATGTAGTAGGTTTTGTCAATGTTTAGAGTAAGTTTGTTGGTCCTCATCCAGGTAGATATTTTCTGTAATTCGGTATTTACAGTATTGGCTAGCGTGACTGGGCTCGGGTGAGAGTAGACGTATGTAGTGTCATCTGCAAATAGTGTGGGTTTGAGTAGTTGTGATGCATTTGGTAGGTCATTTATGTATATGAGAAAGACAAGAGGGCCTAGGACACTTCCCTGTGGGACACCAACTGTAATTGACTGTGCTGAAGAGTTTGCCCCATTTGTGTACACATATTGGCTTCTGTTGCTGAGGTATGACTTTAGGTAGTTCATGGAGTGCCCTCTTATACCATAGTGTGACAATTTTATGTGGAGCAAGTCGTGGTCAACTGTATCGAAAGCTTTACGTAAGTCAATGAAGATCCCCAGTGGGACTTCTTTTTTCTCTATTGCTGAATAAATATGTTCTAGCATGTGTATAATAGCATCATTAGTATGTTTATTAGGCCTGAACCCAAATTGACAGGGGTTGAGTATGTTGTGGGAGATGAGGTAGGAATAGATACACTTATGGATTAATTTTTCAAAGATTTTAGAGGGAGGGGTGTAAGTTTGATATTGGCCTATAGTTATTCAAGTCTGTTTGGTCTCCTCCTTTTTGGATCGGGGTGACCCTTGCTATTTTGAGAACTGTAGGAAAGGTAGAGGATTCAATGGATTTGTTAAAGAGTGTTGCAATGATTGGTGATAGTACTTGTGACGCTTTCTTGTATATAAAGGGTGGTAAGGTATTTAAATCTCCTGTCTTGTTTTTTAGTTTGTTGATAATAAGGGAGACTTCAGTTGGGTTAGTCGGAGCTAGGAACAGTGTGTTCAGGTAGTTGCAAGTGAGGTAGTCATTGGGTAGGGTATCTGAGCTTGGGATTTTATTTGCAAGGTTTTTTCCTATAGTGGAGAAGAAATCATTGAGTCTGTTTGCTGTTTCAGTTGGTGGGAATTGGGGTTCATCTGGTTTTGTTAATTCAATTTCGCTATTTAGTGTTATCTTTTTTGTTCCTAGAATTGCTGATAGGGTTTTCCAGGTCTTTTTTTATATCACCTCGTAAGTTGGATAATCTGGTCTCATAATACAGTTTTTTAGCCCTTCTTATCAGGCTGGTTAGGATTGACGAGTAGCGTTTTGTTTGGTCTCTGGTTATGTGGCCCATTCTGTACTGTTTTTCGTATAGGTGCTTTGTATTTATGGATTCGAGGATACTGGGTGATAGCCAGGAACTGTTCAGTCTCTTAGCTGTCATCTGTTTAGTTTTTTCAGGGCAGTGCTTGTTATAAAGGATTGGGTCTTTTTTAGAAAATTATTAATACATTCGTCAATATCTGTATAGATTTCTAGCTCAGTGTGCCAGTCAATGTTTGTCACTGCTGCTGTGAAGTTATTGATAGCTGCCTCATTGTGAAGTCTGAAAGTGACTTTAGTATTGTCTAGGGTAATTTGCTAAAGGTTTGTTATGAGGAAGGTAGGGTAGTGATCTGTGATGTGGTTCCTAGAATTGCTGATAGGGTTTTCCAGGTCTTTTTTATATCACCTCGTAAGTTGGATAATCTGTTCTCATAATACAGTTTTTTAGACCTTCTTATCAGGCTGGTTAGGATTGACGAGTAACGTTTTGTTTGGTCTCTGGTTATGTGGCCCATTCTGTATTTTTTTCGTATAGGTGTTTTGTATTTATGGATTCGAGGATACTTGGTGTTAGCCAGGGACTGTTCAATCTCTTTGCAGTCATCTGTTTAGTTTTTTAGGGCAGTGCTTGTTATAGAGGTATTGGGTCTTTTTTAGAAAATTATTAATACATTCGTCAATATCTGTATAGATTTCTAGCTCAGTGTGCCAGTCAATGTTTGTCACTGCTGCTGTGAAGTTATTAATGGCTGCCTCATTGTGAAGTCTGAAGGTGACTTTAGTAGTGTCTAGGGGTAATTTGCCAAGGTTTGTTATGAGGAAGGTAGGGTAATGATCTGTGGTATTATCTGTGATTATGCCTGATCTTAAAGGGGATATGGTGTTGGTCCAGATGTGGTCAAATAGGGAAACACTAGTCTCTGTAACTCTTGTAGGTTTTGTTACTGCTGGTAGCAACATGCAGTTACTCATAGTGTTTGTGAATTCAGTAACGTGTGGGTCCTGGTCTTGCAGGAGATTTATATTGAAGTCACCTGAGAGTAGTAAGTGATCTTTGTTCATGCGTGCATCAGTTATCATACTTCCTAGGTTGTCACTAAAATGGCTAATGTTTGACTGTGGTACTCTGTAGATGTTTATCACTGTGAGAGGTTTTTGTAGGTATTTGGATTTGAATTTAGCTATTATATATTCCCCATGTTCATCCCTTGTGCAAGTATTAGTGATACATTCTAGTTGGTCTGAGTAGTATATAGCTGTGCCACCCCCTTGTTGATCTGGCCTACAGTTGTGTATGGCTGTGTAACCAGGAATGGCATAGACATCTGTAGTATCAGGCTTTAGCCAGGTTTCATTTAGAGTAATGATGGACATACTGGCATGCAGGGAATTAAGTAATGTTATGAGGTCATCGTAATGTTTACTTAAAGATCTGATATTGTAGTTAAAGACAGTTATGTTGTTGTTGGCTCTGAGAAGTGCCTTTGTTCTGCTGTGTAGTAATTACAGTTACTGTTTGATTCATTTAAGTCATTAGATAAGAGGTTGGTATCAGGATCAATGCTTGTTAACTTAAGATTTATAGTGAATCTATAGTTAGAATTAAGTATAAGACAAAGTAAATATTCTAAAGCTATAAAATAACACCTGAATTATTTTAACAAATGTAAAAAATTTGAGCAAAGGTAGCTCTTTAAAGCTAAAATAAATGAGGCAATATAAAAGGGACTAAAATAATTTGTGGTGAACAGATAAAGTGGTAATCAAATAAATGAATATAATGGCACAATAATGAGCTTATTACACTTTAGCACCTGAGAATAGCACCTTGATTATTTTATCAATTGTCAATATATGAACTAAGGTTGTTATATTAAGCTAAAATAAAAGAGAAAAATATAAGAGACTAAATTCAGTAATGGTAAACAAAGTTAAAATGACAGATAGTCACTAAGATATAATATTGATTTGGAAGTAAGATCTGATTTGTTATATATAATAAGTTGAGCAATATATTGTACTATAAAAAGTAAAAAATAATATGAGGTAGTTGGTACTAGTTAGCAAAAGATAGTTAAGGGCCTTGAATAATGATATAATTGAAATATACACTAAGATACAATATAGTCACTAAGATATGAAAATAATCTGAGAGTAGGACAAATAATATAAACTTATAATATAAAAATACAAATTAAAATGATACTTACAATTGCACTAGGGTCTGATATAGGTTGTTAACAAGAACAATTGCACTAGGGTCTGATATAGGTTGTTAACAAGAACAATTGCACTAGGGTCTGATATAGGTTGTTAACAAGAACAATTGCACCAGCGTCTGATATAGGTTGTTAACAAGAACAATTGCACTAGGGTCTGACATAGGTTGTTAACAAGAACAATTGCACTAGGGACTGATACAGGTTGTTAACAAGATCAATTGCACTAGGGTCTGATACAGGTTGTTAACAAGAACAATTGCACTAGGGACTGATACAGGTTGTTAACAAGATCAATTGCACTAGGGTCTGATATAGGTTGTTAACAAGAACAATTGCACTAGGGACTGATACAGGTTGTTAACAAGAACAATTGCACTAGGGTCTGATATAGGTTGTTAACAAGAACAATTGCACTAGGGACTGATACAGGTTGTTAACAAGAACAATTGCACTAGGGACTGATACAGGTTGTTAACAAGATCAATTGCACTAGGGTCTGATATAGGTTGTTAACAAGAACAATTGCACTAGGGACTGATACAGGTTGTTAACAAGATCAATTGCACTAGGGTCTGATATAGGTTGTTAACAAGAACAATTGCACTAGGGACTGATACAGGTTGTTAACAAGATCAATTGCACTAGGGTCTGATATAGGTTGTTAACAAGAACAATTGCACTAGGGACTGATACAGGTTGTTAACAAGAACAATTGCACTAGGGTCTGATATAGGTTGTTAACGAGAACAATTGCACTAGGGACTGATACAGGTTGTTAACAAGATCAATTGCACTAGGGTCTGATATAGGTTGTTAACAAGAACAATTGCACTAGGGACTGATACAGGTTGTTAACAAGAACAATTGCACTAGGGTCTGATATAGGTTGTTAACAAGAACAATTGCACTAGGGACTGATACAGGTTGTTAACAAGATCAATTGCACTAGGGACTGATACAGGTTGTTAACAAGAACAATTGCACTAGGGTCTGATATAGGTTGTTAACAAGAACAATTGCACTAGGGACTGATACAGGTTGTTAACAAGATCAAGAGTATAACTAGATTTAAATTGATAAAATAAAATTCACAATGTCTTGGTTATAATATGATAGTAAGATGGTAGACAGGTACACAGGTACACAGGTACATAGGTACACAGGTACGCAGGTACACAGGTACACAGGTACATATGTACACAGGTACGCAGGTACACAGGTACACAGGTACACAGGTACACAGGCACACAGGTACGCAGGTACGCAGGTACACAGGTACACAGGTACACAGGTACACAGGTACACAGGTACACAGGTACACAGGTACACAGGTACGCAGGTACACAGGTACACAGGTACACAGGTACGCAGGTACACAGGTACACAGGTACGCAGGTACACAGGTACACAGGTACACAGGTACACAGGCACACATGTACGCAGGTACACAGGTACACAGGTACACGGGTACACAGGTACACAGGTACACAGGTACACAGGTACAAAGGTACACAGGTAGACAGGTACACAGGTACACAGGTACACAGGTACACAGGTACACAGGCACACATGTACGCAGGTACACAGGTACACAGGTACACAGGTACACGGGTACACAGGTACACAGGTACACAGGTACACAGGTACAAAGGTACGCAGGTACACAGGTACACAGGTACACAGGTACACAGGTACGCAGGTACACAGGTACACAGGTACACAGGTACGCAGGTACACAGGTACACAGGTACGCAGGTACACAGGTACACAGGTACACAGGTACACAGGTACACAAGTACACAGGTACACAGGTACACAGGTACACAGGTACACAAGTACACAGGTACACAAGTACACAGGTACACAAGTACACAGGTACACAAGTACACAGGTACACAAGTACACAGGTACACAAGTACACAGGTACGCAAGTACACAGGTACACAAGTACACAGGTAGACAGGTACACAGGTACACAGGTACACAGGTACACAGGTACACAAGTACACAGGTACACAAGTACACAGGTACACAAGTACACAGGTACACAAGTACACAGGTACACAAGTACACAGGTACACAAGTACACAGGTACACAAGTACACAGGTACACAGGTACACAGGTACACAGGTACACAGGTACACAGGTACACAGGTACAAAGGATAATATAAAGGTTGGAGTTGAATATACAAACTTGAAAATTTGGCAACAAAATGTTACGGGAAGTATAAAATAATGTTTAATGTACAAAAGTAAAATTGACTGGTAGTAAATATGGTGTTTAATAAAACTTTAGTAAGTAATAATGATTACAAAATAAGTGAAAAAGTAATGTTTATTTCAAGTATTAAATTTTAAGAACAGTTATTTGGATTCAATATTGTACTGGTAGTTATACTGGAGGTTGTTTGACAGTACAAGGTATTTAAGAGTACTGGTAGTTATACTGGAGGTTGTTTGACAGTACAAGGTATTTAAGAGTACTGGTAGTTATACTGGAGGTTGTTTGACAGTACAAGGTATTTAAGAGTACTGGTAGTTATACTGGAGGTTGTTTGGCAGTACAAGGTATTTAAGAGTACTGGTAGTTATACTAGAGGTTGTTTGGCAGTACAAGGTATTTAAGAGTACTGGTAGTTATACTAGAGGTTGTTTGACAGTACAAGGTATTTAAGAGTACTGGTAGTTATACTGGAGGTTGTTTGACAGTACAAGGTATTTAAGAGTACTGGTAGTTATACTGGAGGTTGTTTGACAGTACAAGGTATTTAAGAGTACTGGTAGTTATACTAGAGGTTGTTTGACAGTACAAGGTATTTAAGAGTACTGGTAGTTATACTAGAGGTTGTTTGGCAGTACAAGGTATTTAAGAGTACTGGTAGTTATACTAGAGGTTGTTTGACAGTACAAGGTATTTAAGAGTACTGGTAGTTATACTAGAGGTTGTTTGACAGTACAAGGTATTTAAGAGTACTGGTAGTTATACTAGAGGTTGTTTGACAGTACAAGGTATTTAAGAGTACTGGTAGTTATACTAGAGGTTGTTTGACAGTACAAGGTATTTAAGAGTACTGGTAATTATACTAGAGGTTGTTTGACAGTACAAGGTATTTAAGAGTACTGGTAGTTATACTAGAGGTTGTTTGACAGTACAAGGTATTTAAGAGTACTGGTAGTTATACTGGAGGTTGTTTGACAGTACAAGGTATTTAAGAGTACTGGTAGTTATACTGGAGGTTGTTTGGCAGTACAAGGTAATTAAGAGTACTGGTAGTTATACTGGAGGTTGTTTGGCAGTACAAGGTAATTAAGAGTACTGGTAGTTATAGTAGAGGTTGTTTGGCAGTACAAGGTAATTAAGAGTACTGGTAGTTATACTGGAGGTTGTTTGACAGTACAAGGTATTTAAGAGTACTGGTAGTTATACTAGAGGTTGTTTGGCAGTACAAGGTAATTAAGAGTACTGGTAGTTATACTGGAGGTTGTTTGACAGTACAAGGTATTTAAGAGTACTGGTAGTTATACTAGAGGTTGTTTGGCAGTACAAGGTATTTAAGAGTACTGGTAGTTATACTAGAGGTTGTTTGACAGTACAAGGTATTTAAGAGTACTGGTAGTTACACTAGAGGTTGTTTGGCAGTACAAGGTATTTAAGAGTACTGGTAGTTATACTAGAGGTTGTTTGACAGTACAAGGTAATTAAGAGTACTGGTAGTTATACTGGAGGTTGTTTGACAGTACAAGGTATTTAAGAGTACTGGTAGCTATACTAGAGGTTGTTTGGCAGTACAAGGTATTTAAGAGTACTGGTAGTTATACTGGAGGTTGTTTGACAGTACAAGGTATTTAAGAGTACTGGTAGTTATACTGGAGGTTGTTTGACAGTACAAGGTATTTAAGAGTACTGGTAGTTATACTAGAGGTTGTTTGACAGTACAAGGTATTTAAGAGTACTGGTAGTTATACTAGAGGTTGTTTGGCAGTACAAGGTATTTAAGAGTACTGGTAGTTATACTGGAGGTTGTTTGACAGTACAAGGTATTTAAGAGTACTGGTAGTTATACTGGAGGTTGTTTGACAGTACAAGGTATTTAAGAGTACTGGTAGTTATACTAGAGGTTACTTGGCAGTACAAGGTAATTAAGAGTACTGGTAGTTATACTTGAGGTTGTTTGGCAGTACAAGGTATTTAAGAGTACTGGTAGTTATACTAGAGGTTGTTTGACAGTACAAGGTATTTAAGAGTACTGGTAGTTATACTAGAGGTTACTTGGCAGTACAAGGTAATTAAGAGTACTGGTAGTTATACTTGAGGTTGTTTGGCAGTACAAGGTATTTAAGAGTACTGGTAGTTATACTAGAGGTTGTTTGACAGTACAAGGTATTTAAGAGTACTGGTAGTTATACTTGAGGTTGTTTGGCAGTACAAGGTATTTAAGAGTACTCGTAGTTATACTAGAGGTTGTTTGACAGTACAAGTTATTTAAGAGTACTGGTAGTTATACTAGAGGTTGTTTGACAGTACAAGGTATTTAAGAGTACTGGTAGTTATACTAGAGGTTGTTTGACAGTACAAGGTATTTAAGAGTACTGGTAGTTATACTTGAGGTTGTTTGGCAGTACAAGGTATTTAAGAGTACTGGTAGTTATACTAGAGGTTGTTTGACAGTACAAGGTATTTAAGAGTACTGGTAGTTATACTTGAGGTTGTTTGGCAGTACAAGGTATTTAAGAGTACTGGTAGTTATACTAGAGGTTGTTTGACAGTACAAGGTATTTAAGAGTACTGGTAGTTATACTTGAGGTTGTTTGGCAGTACAAGGTATTTAAGAGTACTGGTAGTTATACTAGAGGTTGTTTGGCAGTACAAGGTATTTAAGAGTACTGGTAGTTATACTAGAGGTTGTTTGGCAGTACAAGGTATTTAAGAGTACTGGTAGTTATACTAGAGGTTGTTTGGCAGTACAAGGTATTTAAGAGTACTGGTAGTTATACTAGAGGTTGTTTGGCAGTACAAGGTATTTAAGAGTACTGGTAGTTATACTGGAGGTTGTTTGACAGTACAAGGTATTTAAGAGTACTGGTAGTTATACTAGAGGTTGTTTGACAGTACAAGGTATTTAAGAGTACTGGTAGTTATACTAGAGGTTGTTTGACAGTACAAGGTATTTAAGAGTACTGGTAGTTATACTAGAGGTTGTTTGACAGTACAAGGTATTTAAGAGTACTGGTAGTTATACTAGAGGTTATTTGACAGTACAAGGTATTTAAGAGTACTGGTAGTTATACTAGAGGTTGTTTGACAGTACAAGGTATTTAAGAGTACTGGTAGTTATACTAGAGGTTGTTTGACAGTACAAGGTATTTAAGAGTACTGGTAGTTATACTAGAGGTTGTTTGACAGTACAAGGTATTTAAGAGTACTGGTAGTTATACTAGAGGTTGTTTGACAGTACAAGGTATTTAAGAGTACTGGTAGTTATACTAGAGGTTGTTTGACAGTACAAGGTATTTAAGAGTACTGGTAGTTATACTAGAGGTTGTTTGACAGTACAAGGTATTTAAGAGTACTGGTAGTTATACTAGAGGTTGTTTGGCAGTACAAGGTATTTAAGAGTACTGGTAGTTATACTAGAGGTTGTTTGGCAGTACAAGGTATTTAAGAGTACTCTCAGATAGTAAATGTGGTATTAAAACAGGTTATGGTAATTAGACAAGTAATGGTAATTAAATGATGTCAAAAATGTTAAGAGTAAATTGTATTGATAGTAAAAATGGTAATTAATTATTAATTTTAGTAAGCAATATCAATTAATAGTATTTAAAAAAAATATGAGGTAGTAATATGCACAGAAAAAGTATCAATTCAGCTAATATTTAAGCAAACAATAGTAAATAAGAAAATTACATAAGGCAACTTATGTTTACTAGTAAAATCACATAATGAGGTAGTGGATAACAACATGCGGTACGACATTGAGTCTTACCGATCTCATGCGGCCAGGATGGTGCCAGACATTATAAGTGATAAGTGACAAGGCAGACAGTAAAGTGCAAATCTAGTGCTGTGATTGAAGCTGTGTACATAAGATTAAAACAAATACAGAGAATTGAAGTGGAACCAGGAATCAAGAATGTGAACGAGTTCAACGCTGCCAGCCGTAGTGTAATTTACCAAAAGTGAAGTGTAATTTACCAAAAGTAGCAATATACAAGTGATATGTGTGGTAAATAAGGACTGAAACGGGCAATGAGAACAGAATAATTGAAGTGAAGATAGAGGCTGAAGGGCGAGGAGCACGAGTCATCGTACAGCGAGCACCGGGACGGCATCTCTGAGGAGTAACGTACAAATCATCTATGTTAGTGGTTAACGGGGAAGTTTGAGTGATAGAGCCGGCCCTACGATCACTGGTAGCTGGCTAGTGATAGAGCCGGCCCTACGATCACTGGTAGCTGGCTAGTGATAGAGCCGGCCCTACGATCACTGGTAGCTGGCTAGTGATAGAGCCGGCCCTACGATCACTGGTAGCTGGCTAGTGATAGAGCCGGCCCTACGATCACTGGTAGCTGGCTAGTGATAGAGCCGGCCCTACGATCACTGGTAGCTGGCTAGTGATAGAGCCGGCACTACGATCACTGGTAGCTGGCTAGTGATAGAGCCGGCACTACGATCACTGGTAGCTGGCTAGCACAAACCCTGCTCCAGAGTGATTATCATACATACAGCACCTAGCAGTAGTAGGAAGATAAAATTGGTAGCAGCAAGGAACAAATGACCTTGGTAGGAGGCGTGCACATGCAGGAGTAAGCGCAGGTACTGTTGTTAGTATACTGATATACGTGGGTATACTAAAGACTATAAACACACACACAGTACAGTGTTCAGGTTGTAGAAGCTGAGTGTTGGCATTATTAGAATAGTATTGTTGTTAGTATTATTAGTATTACTATTAGTACATTGTTAGAATATTAAGACATATGAGAGTGAGGCGCAGATTATTCCTGGGCACACGAGCATAAAACAGTGTCTCCAATAACAGTCTCCACCCACCCTCCTACTCTGGAACAGAAGAGACCCCACCCACCCACCTACCAACACTCTTCCCCCCCCCCTCTCTCTCTCTCTCTCTCTCTCTCTCTCTCTCTCTCTCTCTCTCTCTCTCTCTCTCTCTCTCTCTCTCTCTCTCTCTCTCTCTCTCTCTCTCTCTCTCTCTCTCCATCTCTCTCTCCCCTCTACCTCTCCCTTTTCTCTCCCTCTCTCCCCCCATCCCCACTGCTCCCCTCTCCTTTTCCTTCCTCCCTTACCCCCCATTTCCCTCTAAAAAAATGGTAACTCAGAGGACTCAAAGATCCCAGGGATCAGAGGGGATTGGTTCTCGTAAGGAGGATGGATGGAGGAGAAATGCAAAAGGAAGGAACAAGAGTGGGAGAGAAAACTAGGAGAGCTTACTGCAAAAATAGGGACAGAGCTTTTTGTGAAATTGGAAAAGAAGTTTGAGGAGGAGATGAAGCATTGGGAGTCCCAAGTCGAAGCTGCAGTAGCCAGGATAAGGGTCCTAGAATATGAGGTAAATGGGCTGAAGTGAGCTACAGGGGTATTGACCAGAGGAGTCAAAGCAACTGAAGCTGGTACACCCCTACTGAACGAGGGACCCAACGGGGAGACATAAATTACGCTAAGGTCCTATCAGCCCTATCATCCCACCAAGCAGGGCCAAGGAATGAAGAGGGAGAGCAGCTGGGTGCAGGTGGTGAGGAGGACAGGTCATATGCAGAGACATGACCATGCCACCAGAAGCTAGAGGAAAGAATAAGGGAGAAAATTGCCATGTACAGACAAGAACCAGAGACTCAGAGGGAAAGGCAATGGGAGGAGGAGAGGGTGAAGTCAGTGTTTATTCATGGGCTTCAGGAGAGTGAGGGAAGGACACACACTGAAAAACAGCAAGCAGAGAGACAGGAGATTGAGAACATCATCAAAGAAATAGGTGATGAGGAAATGTCTGAGATTGTAAATTTTCAGGGAATAGGGAGGGGGAGGTGCCTGAAGGGGAGAAAAACGACTGATCAAGTTGATTTTCAGGACAGAAACAATGCGGAACAGGATCCTTCAAGAGAAACCAGGTTGAAGGATTCAGCAGCATACAAGAGGATGTTCCTAGACCGAGACAGAACGAAAACAGACCGACAGCAGCTGAGGGAGTGAACACAAAAGCGAAAGGATCTAGGAGGAGAGACAAGGACAGAATCAGCAGAGACAACCAGAGCAAGGCAGAGCAACAAGAGTAAGCACACAGAGAACCACCCCCAGAACCCCACAACCAATCACACTATCCCAAAAGACCACAATCCACACCCACAGCCCCCACCCCACACCCTCACAGACCCCCCAATACACTGTGGTGGGGAGGAAACTGAACGTATGGTACACCAACACTGTTGGAATAACAAATAAGTGGGAGGAGTGGCGCGAAAGAGTCAAAGAGGCATCACCGGACATCATAGCCCTCACAGAAACCAAGCTCACAGGGATGATAACAGATGCCATCTTTCCAACAGGATATCAGATCCTAAGGAAAAACATAGGGAACAGAGGGGGTGGAGGAGTGGCACTGCTGGTCGGACACCAATGGGATTTTGATGAGCTGGAGAGAGGAGACAGAGGAGAACAAGAGATTACATAGTACTAATGCTCCAATCTGGAGGTCCGAAGGTGGTAATTGCTGTGATGTATAACCCGCCACTGAACAATAGAAGGCCAAGCCAAGAGTATGATGAGAGTAACAGAGTAATTGTTGACACACTTGCAGAAGTGGCCAGAACGGCTCATGCAAGCAGGGCAAAGCTACTGATCATGGATGACTTTAACTACAAGGAAATCGATTGGGAAAACTTGGATCCACATTGAGGATAAGAAACGTGGAGGGCTAAGATGATGGGGGTGGCACTGGAAAACCTCATGTACCAACATGTAAGGGACACTACCAGAGAGAGAGAGGAGAGGATGAACCAGCGAGACTGGACCTAGTATTCACCTTGAGTAGTGCAGATACTGAGAACATCACATATGAAAGAGCCCTGGGGGCCAGTGATCATGTGGTTTTCAGCTTCGAATACATAGTAGAGTTACAAGTGGAGGGGTTCAGTGAGACAGAGAACTGGCAGGGAAGTCAGTAGACGAGATGATAGAATATATGACAACAATATGCAAGGAAGCTGAGGAGAGGTTTGTACCCAAGAGTAACAGGAATAATGAAAAAGCCAAGATAAGCCCGTGGTTCACCCAGAGGTGCTGGGAGGCCAAAACCAAGTGTGCTAGGGAATGGAAGAAGTATAGAAGGCAAAGGACCCAGGAGAATAAGGAGACCAGTCATAGAGCCAGAAATGAATATGCACAGGTAAGGTGGGAGTCTCAAAGGCAATACGCGAATGACAGAGTGGCAAAAGCCAAATCTGACCCAAAACTGTTGCACAGCCACATCAGGAGAAATACAACAGTCAAGGACCAGGTAATCAGGCTGAGGAAGGAAGGAGGGCAGGTCACAAAAAACGACCATGAGATTCAAAGAAGTGTTCACAGAGGAAACAGAAGGGCCTCCAGAAAGGCAGAGAGGTGGGGTACACCACCAAGTGTTGGACACACTACATACTACCGAGGAAGAAGTGAAGAGGCTGTTAAGCGAGCTAGACACCTCAAAGGCAATAGGGCCAGATAACATCTTTCCATAGGTCCTGAGAGAGGGAGCAGAGGCGATTTGTGTACCACTAACAATTATCTTCAATACATCTATCAAAACTGGAAGACTACAGGAAGTATGAAAGACAGCAAATTGAGTCCCAATTTTTAAAAAAGGAGACAGACACGAAGCATTGAACTACAGACCAGTGTCACTGACGTGTATAGTATGCAAGGTCATGGAGAAGATTATCAGGAGTGATGGAGCACCTAGAAAGGAATGAGCTTATCAACGACAGCCAACATGGTTTCAGGGATGGGAAATCCTGCGTCACAAACCTACTGGAGTTCTATGACATGGTGACAGCAGTAAGACAAGACAGAGAGAGAGGGGGGGAGGTAGACTGCATTTTCTTGGACTGTAAGAAGGCGTTTGACACAGTTCCACACAAGAGATTAGTGCAGAAGCTGGAGGACCAGGCAGGGATAACAGGGAAGGCACTACAGTGAATCAGGGAATACCTGTCATGAAGACAAGAACTAGTCATGGTACGTGGCGAGGTGTCAGAGTGGGCGCCGGTAACGAGTGGGGTAAAACAAGGATCAGTTTTAGGACCGGTGCTGTTTCCGGTATTTGTGAACGGCATGACGGAAAGAATAGACTCGGAAGTGTCCCTGTTTGCTGATGATGTGAAGTTGATGAGAAGAATTCAGTTGGAAGAAAAAGAGGCAGAACTACAAAGGGATCTGGACAGACTGCATTCCTGGTCCAAAAACTGGCTCCTGGAGTTCAATCCCACCAAGTGCAAAGTCATGAAGAGTGGGGAAGGGCAAAGACCACAGATGGAGTACAGTCTATGGGGCCAGAGCCTACCAACCTCACTCAAGGAAAAGGATCTTGGTGTAAGTATAACACTTGGAACATCTCCTGAGGCGCACATCAACCAAATAACTGCTGCAGCATACGGACGCCTGGCAAACCTAAGAACAGCATTCCGACATCTAAATAAGGAGTCATTTAGGACCCTGTACACCGTGTACGTTAGGCCCATATTGGAATATGCAGCGCCAGTTTGGAACCCACACCTAGCCAAGCATGTAAGGAAACTAGAGAAAGTGCAGAGGTTTGCAGCAAGACAAGTCCCGGTGCTAAGGAGTATGTCCTACGAGGAGAGGTTAAGGGAAATCGACCTGACGACACTGGAAGACAGGAGAGTTAGGGGGGATATGATAACGACATATAAAATACTGAGATGTATAGACAAGGTGGACAAAGATAGGATGTTCCAGAGATGGGATACAGCAACAAGGGGTCACAGTTGGAAGTTGAAGACAGATGAACGACAGGGATATTAGGAACTATTTCGTCAGTCACAGAGTTGTCAGGAAGTGGAATAGCCTGGGTAGTGATGTAGTGGAGGCAGGTTCTGTACATAGGTTTAAGAAGAGGTATGATAAAGCTTACGGAGCGGGAAGAGTGACCGGGTAGCTGCCAGTTGAAGAGGCGTGGCCAGGAACTGTGACTCGACCCCTGCAACCACAACTAGGCGAGTACGCACAGACACACACACACACACACACACACACACACACACACACACACACTCAGACTCACACACACACACACACACACACACACACATATATATATAAACACACACACACACATATATATAAACACACACACACACACACACACACACACACACACACACACACACACACACACACACACACACACGCACACACACACACACACACACATACACACACACACATACACACACATACACACACACACACACACACACACACACACACACACACACACACATACATACACACACACATACACACACACATACACACACACATACACACACACACACACACACACACACACACACACACACACACACACACACACACACACACACATAGTATAACACCGAGCATATCTCCTGAGGCGCACATCAATCAGATAACTGCTGCAGCATACGGGCGCCTGGCAAACCTACGGATAGCGTTCCGATACCTCAGTAAGGATTCGTTTAAGACTCTGTATACCATCTACGTAAGGCCCATACTGGAGTATGCAGCACCAGTTTGGAATCCACACCTAGTCAAGCACGTCAAGAAATTAGAGAAAGTGCAAAGGTTTGCTACGGGAATTGTCCTACGAAGAAAGGTTGAGGGAAATCGGCCTGACGACACTGGAGGACAGGAGGGTCAGGGAAGACATACCTGGAGTTTACCTGGAGAGAGTTTCGGGGGTCAACGCCCCCGCGGCCCGGTATGATAACGACATATAAAATACTGCGCGGAATAGACGAGGTGGACAAAGACGGGATGTTCCAGAGATGGGACACAGACACAAGAGGTCACAATTGGAAGTTGAAGACTCAGATGAATCAAAGGGATGTTAGGAAGAATTTCTTCAGTCATAGAGTAGTCAGGCCATGGAATAGCCTAGAAAGTGACGTAGTGGAGGCGGGAACCATACATAGTTTTAAGGCGAGGTATGATGAAGCTCATGGGGCAGAGAGAGAGAGGACATAGTAGCAATCAGCGAAGAGGCGGGGCCAGGAGCTGTGACTCGACCCCTGCAACCACAAATAGGTGAGTACAAATAGGTGAGTACATATACACACACACACACATACACACATACACATACACACACACTCACACACACACAAGCACGTTCCCTCGTAACACAGTGGTAATGTTACAGCAGGTGCCGCCAGGCCTCATACACACACGTACACTCAGTGATAATGTTACAGCAGGTGCCGCCAGGTCTCATACACACACGTACACTCAGTGATAATGTTACAGCAGGTGCCGCCAGGTCTCATACACACACGTACACTCAGTGGTAATGTTACAGCAGGTGCCGCCAGGCCTCATACACACACGTACACTCAGTGGTAATGTTACAGCAGGTGCCGCCAGGCCTCATACACACACATACACACAGTGGTAATGTTACAGCAGGTGCCGCCAGGTCTCATACACACACGTACACTCAGTAGTAATGTTACAGCAGGTGCCGCCAGGTCTCATACACACACGTACACTCAGTAGTAATGTTACAGCAGGTGCCGCCAGGTCTCATACACACACATACACACAGTGGTAATGCTAAAGCAGGTGCCGCCAGGTCTCATACACACACGTACACTCAGTAGTAATGTTACAGCAGGTGCCGCCAGGTCTCATACACACACGTACACTCAGTAGTAATGTTACAGCAGCTGCCGCCAGGTCTCATACACACACATACACACAGTGGTAATGTTACAGCAGGTGCCGCCAGGCCTCATACACACATGTACACTCAGTAGTAATGTTACAGCAGGTGCCGCCAGGTCTCATACACACACATACACACAGTAGTAATGTTACAGCAGGTGCCGCCAGGTCTCATACACACACGTACACTCAGTGGTAATGTTACAGCAGGTGCCGCCAGGTCTCATACACACACGTACACTCAGTGGTAATGTTACAGCAGGTGCCGCCAGGTCTCATACACACACGTACACTCAGTGGTAATGTTACAGCAGGTGCCGCCAGGTCTCATACACACACGTACACTCAGTAGTAATGTTACATCAGGTGCCGCCAGGCCTCATACACACACGTACACTCAGTAGTAATGTTACAGCAGGTGTCGCCAGGCCTCATACACACACGTACACTCAGTGGTAATGTTACAGCAGGTGCCGCCAGGCCTCATACACACACGTACACTCAGTGGTAATGTTACAGCAGGTGCCGCCAGGTCTCATACACACACGTACACTCAGTAGTAATGTTACAGCAGGTGCCGCCAGGTCTCATACACACACGTACACTCAGTGATAATGTTACAGCAGGTGCCGCCAGGCCTCATACACACACGTACACTCAGTGGTAATGTTACAGCAGGTGCCGCCAGGTCTCATACACACACGTACACTCAGTAGTAATGTTACAGCAGGTGCCGCCAGGTCTCATACACACACGTACACTCAGTGGTAATGTTACAGCAGGTGCCGCCAGGCCTCATACACACACGTACACTCAGTAGTAATGTTACAGCAGGTGCCGCCAGGTCTCATACACACACATACACACAGTGGTAATGTTACAGCAGGTGCCGCCAGGTCTCATACACACACGTACACTCAGTAGTAATGTTACAGCAGGTGCCGCCAGGTCTCATACACACACGTACACTCAGTGGTAATGTTACAGCAGGTGCCGCCAGGTCTCATACACACACGTACACTCAGTGGTAATGTTACAGCAGGTGCCGCCAGGTCTCATACACACACGTACACTCAGTAGTAATGTTACAGCAGGTGCCGCCAGGTCTCATACACACACGTACACTCAGTAGTAATGTTACAGCAGGTGCCGCCAGGTCTCATACACACACGTACACTCAGTAGTAATGTTACAGCAGGTGCCGCCAGGTCTCATACACACACGTACACTCAGTGGTAATGTTACAGCAGGTGCCGCCAGGCCTCATACACACACATACACACAGTGGTAATGTTACAGCAGGTGCCGCCAGGCCTCATACACACACATACACTCAGTGGTAATGTTACAGCAGGTGCCGCCAGGTCTCATACACACACATACACAGTAGTAATGTTACAGCAGGTGCCGCCAGGTCTCATACACACACATACACAGTAGTAATGTTACAGCAGGTGCCGCCAGGCCTCATACACACACGTACACTCAGTGGTAATGTTACAGCAGGTGCCGCCAGGTCTCATACACACACATACACAGTAGTAATGTTACAGCAGGTGCCGCCAGGCCTCATACACACACATACACACAGTGGTAATGTTACAACAGGTGCCGCCAGGCCTCATACACACACATACACACAGTGGTAATGTTACAGCAGGTGCCGCCAGGCCTCATACACACACGTACACTCAGTGGTAATGTTACAGCAGGTGCCGCCAGGTCTCATACACACACGTACACTCAGTGGTAATGTTACAGCAGGTGCCGCCAGGTCTCATACACACACATACACAGTAGTAATGTTACAGCAGGTGCCGCCAGGCCTCATACACACACATACACTCAGTGGTAATGTTACAGCAGGTGCCGCCAGGTCTCATACACACACGTACACTCAGTAGTAATGTTAGAGCAGGTGCCGCCAGGTCTCATACACACACGTACACTCAGTAGTAATGTTACAGCAGGTGCCGCCAGGTCTCATACACACACGTACACTCAGTAGTAATGTTACAGCAGGTGCCGCCAGGTCTCATACACACACGTACACTCAGTGGTAATGTTACAGCAGGTGCCGCCAGGTCTCATACACACACATGCACTCAGTGGTAATGTTACAGCAAGTGCCGCCAGGCCTCATACACACACGTACACTCAGTGGTAATGTTACAGCAGGTGCCGCCAGGTCTCATACACACACGTACACTCAGTGGTAATGTTACAGCAGGTGACGCCAGGTCTCATACACACACGTACACTCAGTAGTAATGTTACAGCAGGTGCCGCCAGGTCTCATACACACACGTACACTCAGTAGTAATGTTACAGCAGGTGCCGCCAGGTCTCATACACACACGTACACTCAGTAGTAATGTTACAGCAGGTGCCGCCAGGTCTCATACACACACGTACACTCAGTAGTAATGTTACAGCAGGTGCCGCCAGGTCTCATACACACACGTACACTCAGTAGTAATGTTACAGCAGGTGCCGCCAGGTCTCATACACACACGTACACTCAGTGGTAATGTTACAGCAGGTGCCGCCAGGTCTCATACACACACGTACACTCAGTGGTAATGTTACAGCAGGTGCCGCCAGGCCTCATACAAACACATACCCACAGTGGTAATGTTACAGCAGGTGCCGCCAGGTCTCATACACACACGTACACTCAGTAGTAATGTTACAGCTGGTGCCGCCAGGTCTCATACACACACGTACACTCAGTAGTAATGTTACAGCAGGTGCCGCCAGGTCTCATACACACACGTACACTCAGTGGTAATGTTACAGCAGGTGCCGCCAGGTCTCATACACACACGTACACTCAGTAGTAATGTTACAGCAGGTGCCGCCAGGTCTCATACACACACGTACACTCAGTAGTAATGTTACAGCAGGTGCCGCCAGGTCTCATACACACACGTACACTCAGTAGTAATGTTACAGCAGGTGCCGCCAGGTCTCATACACACACGTACACTCAGTAGTAATGTTACAGCAGGTGCCGCCAGGTCTCATACACACACGTACACTCAGTAGTAATGTTACAGCAGGTGCCGCCAGGTCTCATACACACACGTACACTCAGTAGTAATGTTACAGCAGGTGCCGCCAGGTCTCATACACACACGTACACTCAGTGGTAATGTTACAGCAGGGGCCGCCAGGTCTCATACACACACGTACACTCAGTAGTAATGTTACAGTAGGTGCCGCCAGTTCTCATACACACACGTACACTCAGTAGTAATGTTACAGCAGGTGCCGCCAGGTCTCATACACACACGTACACTCAGTGGTAATGTTACAGCAGGTGCCGCCAGGTCTCATACACACACGTACACTCAGTAGTAATGTTACAGCAGGTGCCGCCAGGTCTCATACACACACGTATACTCAGTAGTAATGTTACAGCAGGTGCCGCCAGGTCTCATACACACACGTACACTCAGTGGTAATGTTACAGCAGGTGCCGCCAGGTCTCATACACACACGTACACTCAGTGGTAATGTTACAGCAGGTGCCGCCAGGCCTCATACACACACATACACACAGTGGTAATGTTACAGCAGGTGCCGCCAGGCCTCATACACACACATACACACAGTGGTAATGTTACAGCAGGTGCCGCCAGGCCTCATACACACACATACACACAGTGGTAATGTTACAGCAGGTGCCGCCAGGCCTTATACCCACACGTACACTCAGTAGTAATGTTACAGCAGGTGCCGCCAGGCCTTATACACACACATACACACAGTGGTAATGTCACAGCAGGTGCCGCCAGGCCTCATACACACACATACACACAGTGGTAATGTTACAGCAGGTGCCGCCAGGCCTCATACACACACGTACACTCAGTAGTAATGTTACAGCAGATGCCGCCAGGCCTTATACACACACATACACTCAGTGGTAATGTTACAGCAGGTGCCGCCAGGTCTCATACACACACGTACACTCAGTAGTAATGTTACAGCAGGTGCCGCCAGGTCTCATACACACACGTACACTCAGTGGTAATGTTACAGCAGGTGCCGCCAGGTCTCATACACACACGTACACTCAGTGGTAATGTTACAGCAGGTGCCGCCAGGCCTCATACACACACATACACACAGTGGTAATGTTACAGCAGGTGCCGCCAGGTCTCATACACACACGTACACTCAGTAGTAATGTTACAGCAGGTGCCGCCAGGTCTCATACACACACGTACACTCAGTGGTAATGTTACAGCAGGTGCCGCCAGGCCTCATACACACACGTACACTCAGTAGTAATGTTACAGCAGGTGCCGCCAGGCCTTATACACACACATACACACAGTGGTAATGTTGCAGCAGGTGCCGCCAGGTCTCATACACACACATACACAGTAGTAATGTTACAGCAGGTGCCGCCAGGTCTCATACACACACGTACACTCAGTAGTAATGTTACAGCAGGTGCCGCCAGGTCTCATACTAACACGTACACTCAGTGGTAATGTTACAGCAGGTGCGGCCAGGTCTCATACACACACGTACACTCAGTAGTAATGTTACAGCAGGTGCCGCCAGGTCTCATACACACACGTACACTCAGTAGTAATGTTACAGCAGGTGCCGCCAGGCCTCATACACACACGTACACTCAGTAGTAATGTTACAGCAGGTGCCGCCAGGTCTCATACACACACGTACACTCAGTAGTAATGTTACAGCAGGTGCCGCCAGGTCTCATACACACACGTACACTCAGTGGTAATGTTACAGCAGGTGCCGTCAGGTCTCATACACACACGTACACTCAGTGGTAATGTTACAGCAGGTGCCGCCAGGTCTCATACACACACGTACACTCAGTAGTAATGTTACAGCAGGTGCCGCCAGGCCTCATACACACACGTACACTCAGTAGTAATGTTACAGCAGGTGCCGCCAGGTCTCATACACACATGTACACTCAGTAGAAATGTTACAGCAGGTGCCGCCAGGTCTCATACACACACGTACACTCAGTGGTAATGTTACAGCAGGTGCCGCCAGGTCTCATACACACACGTACACTCAGTAGTAATGTTACAGCAGGTGCCGCCAGGTCTCATACACACACGTACACTCACTAGTAATGTTACAGCAGGTGCCGCCAGGTCTCATACACACACGTACACTCAGTAGTAATGTTACAGCAGGTGCCGCCAGGTCTCATACACACACGTACACTCAGTAGTAATGTTACAGCAGGTGCCGCCAGGTCTCATACACACACGTACACTCAGTGGTAATGTTACAGCAGGGGCCGCCAGGTCTCATACACACACGTACACTCAGTGGTAATGTTACAGCAGGTGCCGCCAGGTCTCATACACAAACGTACACTCAGTAGTAATGTTACAGCAGGTGCCGCCAGGTCTCATACACACACGTATACTCAGTAGTAATGTTACAGCAGGTGCCGCCAGGTCTCATACACACACGTACACTCAGTGGTAATGTTACAGCAGGTGCCGCCAGGTCTCATACACACACGTACACTCAGTGGTAATGTTACAGCAGGTGCCGCCAGGCCTCATACACACACATACACACAGTGGTAATGTTACAGCAGGTGCCGCCAGGCCTCATACACACACATACACACAGTGGTAATGTTACAGCAGGTGCCGCCAGGCCTCATACACACACATACACACAGTGGTAATGTTACAGCAGGTGCCGCCAGGCCTTATACCCACACGTACACTCAGTAGTAATGTTACAGCAGGTGCCGCCAAGCCTTATACACACACATACACACAGTGGTAATGTCACAGCAGGTGCCGCCAGGCCTCATACACACACATACACACAGTGGTAATGTTACAGCAGGTGCCGCCAGGCCTCATACACACACGTACACTCAGTAGTAATGTTACAGCAGATGCCGCCAGGCCTTATACACACACATACACTCAGTGGTAATGTTACAGCAGGTGCCGCCAGGTCTCATACACACACGTACACTCAGTAGTAATGTTACAGCAGGTGCCGCCAGGTCTCATACACACACGTACACTCAGTGGTAATGTTACAGCAGGTGCCGCCAGGCCTCATACACACACATACACACAGTGGTAATGTTACAGCAGGTGCCGCCAGGTCTCATACACACACGTACACTCAGTAGTAATGTTACAGCAGGTGCCGCCAGGTCTCATACACACACGTACACTCAGTAGTAATGTTACAGCAGGTGCCGCCAGGTCTCATACACACACGTACACTCAGTGGTAATGTTACAGCAGGTGCCGCCAGGTCTCATACACACACGTACACTCAGTAGTAATGTTACAGCAGGTGCCGCCAGGTCTCATACACACACGTACACTCAGTAGTAATGTTACAGCAGGTGCCGCCAGGTCTCATACACACACGTATACTCAGTAGTAATGTTACAGCAGGTGCCACCAGGTCTCATACACACACGTACACTCAGTGGTAATGTTACAGCAGGTGCCGCCAGGTCTCATACACACACGTACACTCAGTGGTAATGTTACAGCAGGTGCCGCCAGGCCTCATACACACACATACACACAGTGGTAATGTTACAGCAGGTGCCGCCAGGCCTTATACACACACATACACACAGTGGTAATGTTACAGCAGGTGCCGCCAGGTCTCATACACACACGTACACTCAGTGGTAATGTTACAGCAGGTGCCGCCAGGCCTCATACACACACGTACACTCAGTGGTAATGTTACAGCAGGTGCCGCCAGGTCTCATACACACACATACACAGTAGTAATGTTACAGCAGGTGCCGCCAGGCCTTATACACACACATACACACAGTGGTAATGTTACAGCAGGTGCCGCCAGGTCTCATACACACACATACACAGTAGTAATGTTACAGCAGGTGCCGCCAGGTCTCATACACACACGTACACTCAGTAGTAATGTTACAGCAGGTGCCGCCAGGTCTCATACACACACGTACACTCAGTAGTAATGTTACAGCAGGTGCCGCCAGGTCTCATACACACACGTATACTCAGTAGTAATGTTACAGCAGGTGCCACCAGGTCTCATACACACACGTACACTCAGTGGTAATGTTACAGCAGGTGCCGCCAGGTCTCATACACTCACGTACACTCAGTGGTAATGTTACAGCAGGTGCCGCCAGGCCTCATACACACACATACACACAGTGGTAATGTTACAGCAGGTGCCGCCAGGCCTTATACACACACATACACACAGTGGTAATGTTACAGCAGGTGCCGCCAGGTCTCATACACACACGTACACTCAGTAGTAATGTTACAGCAGGTGCCGCCAGGTCTCATACACACACGTACACTCAGTGGTAATGTTACAGCAGGTGCCGCCAGGTCTCATACACACACGTACACTCAGTAGTAATGTTACAGCAGGTGCCGCCAGGTCTCATACACACACGTACACTCAGTAGTAATGTTACAGCAGGTGCCGCCAGGCCTCATACACACACGTACACTCAGTAGTAATGTTACAGCAGGTGCCGCCAGGTCTCATACACACACGTACACTCAGTAGTAATGTTACAGCAGGTGCCGCCAGGTCTCATACACACACGTACACTCAGTGGTAATGTTACAGCAGGTGCCGCCAGGTCTCATACACACACGTACACTCAGTAGTAATGTTACAGCAGGTGCCGCCAGGTCTTATACACACACGTACATTCAGTAGTAATGTTACAGCAGGTGCCGCCAGGCCTCATACACACACGTACACTCAGTAGTAATGTTACAGCAGGTGCCGCCAGGTCTCATACACACACGTACACTCAGTAGAAATGTTACAGCAGGTGCCGCCAGGTCTCATACACACACGTACACTCAGTGGTAATGTTTCAGCAGGTGCCGCCAGGTCTCATACACACACGTACACTCAGTAGTAATGTTACAGCAGGTGCCGCCAGGTCTCATACACACACGTACGCTCAGTGGTAATGTTACAGCAGGTGCCGCCAGGTCTCATACACACACGTACACTCAGTAGTAATGTTACAGCAGGTGCCGCCAGGTCTCATACACACACGTATACTCAGTAGTAATGTTACAGCAGGTGCCGCCAGGTCTCATACACACACGTACACTCAGTGGTAATGTTACAGCAGGTGCCGCCAGGTCTCATACACACACGTACACTCAGTGGTAATGTTACAGCAGGTGCCGCCAGGCCTCATACACACACATACACACAGTGGTAATGTTACAGCAGGTGCCGCCAGGCCTCATACACACACATACACACAGTGGTAATGTTACAGCAGGTGCCGCCAGGCCTCATACACACACATACACACAGTGGTAATGTTACAGCAGGTGCCACCAGGCCTTATACACACACGTACACTCAGTAGTAATGTTACAGCAGGTGCCGCCAGGCCTTATACACACACATACACACAGTGGTAATGTTACAGCAGGTGCCGCCAGGCCTCATACACACACATACACACAGTGGTAATGTTACAGCAGGTGCCGCCAGGCCTCATACACACACGTACACTCAGTAGTAATGTTACAGCAGATGCCGCCAGGCCTTATACACACACATACACTCAGTGGTAATGTTACAGCAGGTGCCGCCAGGTCTCATACACACACGTACACTCAGTAGTAATGTTACAGCAGGTGCCGCCAGGTCTCATACACACACGTACACTCAGTGGTAATGTTACAGCAGGTGCCGCCAGGTCTCATACACACACGTACACTCAGTGGTAATGTTACAGCAGGTGCCGCCAGGCCTCATACACACACATACACACAGTGGTAATGTTACAGCAGGTGCCGCCAGGTCTCATACACACACGTACACTCAGTAGAAATGTTACAGCAGGTGCCGCCAGGTCTCATACACACACGTACACTCAGTAGTAATGTTACAGCAGGTGCCGCCAGGTCTCATACACACACGTACACTCAGTGGTAATGTTACAGCAGGTGCCGCCAGGCCTCATACACACACATACACACAGTGGTAATGTTACAGCAGGTGCCGCCAGGCCTTATACACACACATACACACAGTGGTAATGTTACAGCAGGTGCCGCCAGGTCTCATACACACACGTTCACTCAGTGGTAATGTTACAGCAGGTGCCGCCAGGCCTCATACACACACGTACACTCAGTAGTAATGTTACAGCAGGTGCCGCCAGGCCTTATACACACACATACACACAGTGGTAATGTTACAGCAGGTGCCGCCAGGTCTCATACACACACATACACAGTAGTAATGTTACAGCAGGTGCCGCCAGGTCTCATACACACACGTACACTCAGTAGTAATGTTACAGCAGGTGCCGCCAGGTCTCATACACACACGTACACTCAGTGGTAATGTTACAGCAGGTGCGCCAGGTCTCATACACACACGTACACTCAGTAGTAATGTTACAGCAGGTGCCGCCACGTCTCATACACACACGTACACTCAGTAGTAATGTTACAGCAGGTGCCGCCAGGCCTCATACACACACGTACATTCAGTAGTAATGTTACAGCAGGTGCCGCCAGGTCTCATACACACACGTACACTCGGTAGTAATGTTACAGCAGGTGCCGCCAGGTCTCATACACACACGTACACTCAGTGGTAATGTTACAGCAGTTGCCGCCAGGTCTCATACACTCACGTACACTCAGTAGTAATGTTACAGCAGGTGCCGCCAGGTCTCATACACACACGTACACTCAGTAGTAATGATACAGCAGGTGCCGCCAGGCCTCATACACACACGTACACTCAGTAGTAATGTTACAGCAGGTGCCGCCAGGTCTCATACACACACGTACACTCAGTAGTAATGTTACAGCAGGTGCCGCCAGGTCTCATACACACACGTACAGTCAGTGGTAATGTTACAGCACGTGCCGCCAGGTATCATACACACACGTACACTCAGTAGTAATGTTACAGCAGGTGCCGCCAGGTCTCATACACTCACGTACACTCAGTAGTAATGTTACAGCAGGTGCCGCCAGGTCTCATACACACACGTACACTCAGTAGTAATGTTACAGCAGGTGCCGCCAGGTCTCATACACACAAGTACACTCAGTAGTAATGTTACAGCAGGTGCCGCCAGGTCTCATACACACACGTACACTCAGTGGTAATGTTACAGCAGGTGCCGCCAGGTCTCATACACACACGTACACTCAGTGGTAATGTTACAGCAGGTGCCGCCAGGCCTCATACACACACATACACACAGTGGTAATGTTACAGCAGGTGCCGCCAGGCCTTATACACACACATACACACAGTGGTAATGTTACAGCAGGTGCCGCCAGGTCTCATACACACACGTACACTCAGTGGTAATGTTACAGCAGGTGCCGCCAGGCCTCATACACACACGTACACTCAGTAGTAATGTTACAGCAGGTGCCGCCAGGCCTTATACACACACATACACACAGTGGTAATGTTACAGCAGGTGCCGCCAGGTCTCATACACACACATACACAGTAGTAATGTTACAGCAGGTGCCGCCAGGCCTCATACACACATATACACACAGTGATAATGTTACAGCAGGTGCCGCCAGGTCTCATACACACACATACACAGTAGTAATGTTACAGCAGGTGCCGCCAGGTCTCAAACACACACGTACACTCAGTAGTAATGTTACAGCAGGTGCCGCCAGGTCTCATACACACACGTACACTCAGTGGTAATGTTACAGCAGGTGCCGCCAGGTCTCATACACACACGTACACTCAGTAGTAATGTTACAGCAGGTGCCGCCAGGTCTCATACACACACGTACACTCAATAGTAATGTTACAGCAGGTGCCGCCAGGCCTCATACACACACGTACACTCAGTAGTAATGTTACAGCAGGTGCCGCCAGGTCTCATACACACACGTACACTCAGTAGTAATGTTACAGCAGGTGCCGCCAGGTCTCATACACACACGTACACTCAGTGGTAATGTTACAGCAGGTGCCGCCAGGTCTCATACACACACGTACACTCAGTAGTAATGTTACAGCAGGTGCCGCCAGGTCTCATACACACACGTACACTCAGTAGTAATGTTACAGCAGGTGCCGCCAGGCCTCATACACACACGTACACTCAGTAGTAATGTTACAGCAGGTGCCGCCAGGTCACATACACACACGTACACTCAGTAGAAATATTACAGCAGGTGCCGCCAGGTCTCATACACACACGTACACTCAGTGGTAATGTTACAGCAGGTGCCGCCAGGTCTCATACACACACGTACACTCAGTAGTAATGTTACAGCAGGTGCCGCCAGGTCTCATACACACACGTACACTCAGTAGTAATGTTACAGCAGGTGCCGCCAGGTCTCATACACACACGTACACTCAGTAGTAATGTTACAGCAGGTTCGGCCAGGTCTCATACACACACGTACACTCAGTGGTAATGTTACAGCAGGGGCCGCCAGGTCTCATACACACACGTACACTCAGTAGTAATGTTACAGCAGGTGCCGCCAGGTCTCATACACACACGTACACTCAGTAGTAATGTTACAGCAGGTGCCGCCAGGTCTCATACACACACGTACACTCAGTGGTAATGTTACAGCAGGTGCCGCCAGGTCTCATACACACACGTACACTCAGTAGTAGTGTTACAGCAGGTGCCGCCAGGTCTCATACACACACGTATACTCAGTAGTAATGTTACAGCAGGTGCCGCCAGGTCTCATACACACACGTACACTCAGTGGTAATGTTACAGCAGGTGCCGCCAGGTCTCATACACACACGTACACTCAGTGGTAATGTTACAGCAGGTGCCGCCAGGCCTCATACACACACATACACACAGTGGTAATGTTACAGCAGGTGCCGCCAGGCCTCATACACACACATACACACAGTGGTAATGTTACAGCATGTGCCGCCAGGCCTCATACACACACATACACACAGTGGTAATGTTACAGCATATGCCGCCAGGCCTTATACACACACGTACACTCAGTAGTAATGTTACAGCAGGTGCCGCCAGGCCTTATACACACACATACACACAGTGGTAATGTTACAGCAGGTGCCGCCAGGCCTCATACACACACATACACACAGTGGTAATGTTACAGCAGGTGCCGCCAGGCCTCATACACACACGTACACTCAGTAGTAATGTTACAGCAGATGCCGCCAGGCCTTATACACACACATACACTCAGTGGTAATGTTACAGCAGGTGCCGCCAGGTCTCATACACACACGTACACTCAGTAGTAATGTTACAGCAGGTGCCGCCAGGTCTCATACACACACGTACACTCAGTGGTAATGTTACAGCAGGTGCCGCCAGGTCTCATACACACACGTACACTCAGTGGTAATGTTACAGCAGGTGCCGCCAGGCCTCATACACACACATACACATAGTGGTAATGTTACAGCAGGTGCCGCCAGGTCTCATACACACACGTACACTCAGTAGTAATGTTACACCAGGTGCCGCCAGGTCTCATACACACACGTACACTCAGTAGTAATGTTACAGCAGGTGCCGCCAGGTCTCATACACACACGTATACTCAGTGGTAATGTTACAGCAGGTGCCGCCAGGCCTCATACACACACATACACACAGTGGTAATGTTACAGCAGGTGCCGCCAGGCCTCATACACACACGTACACTCAGTAGTAATGTTACAGCAGATGCCGCCAGGCCTTATATACACACATACACTCAGTTGTAATGTTACAGCAGGTGCCGCCAGGTCTCATACACACACGTACACTCAGTAGTAATGTTACAGCAGGTTCCGCCAGGTCTCATACACACACGTACACTCAGTGGTAATGTTACAGCAGGTGCCACCAGGTCTCATACACACACGTACACTCAGTGGTAATGTTACAGCAGGTGCCGCTAGGCCTCATACACACACATACACACAGTGGTAATGTTACAGCAGGTGCCGCCAGGTCTCATACACACACGTACACTCAGTAGTAATGTTACAGCAGGTGCCGCCAGGTCTCATACACACACGTACACTCAGTAGTAATGTTACAGCAGGTGCCGCCAGGTCTCATACACACACGTACACTCAGTGGTAATGTTACAGCAGGTGCCGCCAGGTCTCATACACACACGTACACTCAGTGGTAATGTTACAGCAGGTGCCGCCAGGTCTCATACACACACGTACACTCAGTGGTAATGTTACAGCAGGTGCCACCAGGCCTCATACACACACATACACACAGTGGTAATGTTACAGCAGGTGCCGCCAGGCCTTATACACACACATACACACAGTGGTAATGTTACAGCAGGTGCCGCCAGGTCTCATACACACACGTACACTCAGTGGTAATGTTACAGCAGGTGCCGCCAGGCCTCATACACACACGTACACTCAGTAGTAATGTTACAGCAGGTGCCGCCAGGCCTTATACACACACATACACACAGTGGTAATGTTACAGCAGGTGCCGCCAGGTCTCATACACACACATACACAGTAGTAATGTTACAGCAGGTGCCGCCAGGTCTCATACACACACGTACACTCAGTAGTAATGTTACAGCAGGTGCCGCCATGTCTCATACACACACGTACACTCAGTGGTAATGTTACAGCAGGTGCGCCAGGTCTCATACACACACGTACACTCAGTAGTAATGTTACAGCAGGTGCCGCCAGGTCTCATACACACACGTACACTCAGTAGTAATGTTACAGCAGGTGCCGCCAGGCCTCATACACACACGTACACTCAGTAGTAATGTTACAGCAGGTGCCGCCAGGTCTCATACACACACGTACACTCAGTGGTAATGTTACAGCAGTTGCCGCCAGGTCTCATACACACACGTACACTCAGTAGTAATGTTACAGCTGGTGCCGCCAGGTCTCATACACACACGTACACTCAGTAGTAATGATACAGCAGGTGCCGCCAGGTCTCATACACACACGTACACTCAGTAGTAATGTTACAGCAGGTGCCGCAAGGTCTCATACACACACGTACACTCAGTGGTAATGTTACAGCAGGTGCCGCCAGGTCTCATACACACACGTACACTCAGTGGTAATGTTACAGCAGGTGCCGCCAGGCCTCATACACACACATACACACAGTGGTAATGTTACAGCAGGTGCCGCCAGGCCTTATACACACACATACACACAGTGGTAATGTTACAGCAGGTGCCGCCAGTTCTCATACACACACGTACACTCAGTGGTAATGTTACAGCAGGTGCCGCCAGGCCTCATACACACACGTACACTCAGTAGTAATGTTACAGCAGGTGCCGCTAGGCCTTATACACACACATACACACAGTGGTAATGTTACAGCAGGTGCCGCCAGGTCTCATACACACACATACACAGTAGTAATGTTACAGCAGGTGCCGCCGGGTCTCATACACACACGTACACTCAGTAGTAATGTTACAGCAGGTGCCGCCAGGTCTCATACACACACGTACACTCAGTGGTAATGTTACAGCAGGTGCCGCCAGGTCTCATACACACACGTACACTCAGTAGTAATGTTACAGCAGGTGCCGCCAGGTCTCATACACACACGTACACTCAGTAGTAATGTTACAGCAGGTGCCGCCAGGCCTCATACACACACGTACACTCAGTAGTAATGTTACAGCAGGTGCCGCCAGGCCTTATACACACACATACACACAGTGGTAATGTTACAGCAGGTGCCGCCAGGTCTCATACACACACATACACAGTAGTAATGTTACAGCAGGTGCCGCCAGGTCTCATACACACACGTACACTCAGTAGTAATGTTACAGCAGGTGCCGCCAGGTCTCATACACACACGTACACTCAGTGGTAATGTTACAGCAGGTGCCGCCAGGTCTCATACACACACGTACACTCAGTAGTAATGTTACAGCAGGTGCCGCCAGGTCTCATACACACACGTACACTCAGTAGTAATGTTACAGCAGGTGCCGCCAGGCCTCATACACACACGTACACTCAGTAGTAATGTTACAGCAGGTGCCGCCAGGTCTCATACACACACGTACACTCAGTAGTAATGTTACAGCAGGTGCCGCCAGGTCTCATACACACACGTACACTCAGTGGTAATGTTACAGCAGGTGCCGCCAGGTCTCATACACACACGTACACTCAGTAGTAATGTTACAGCAGGTGCCGCCAGGTCTCATACACACACGTACACTCAGTAGTAATGTTACAGCAGGTGCCGCCAGGCCTTATACACACACATACACACAGTGGTAATGTTACAGCAGGTGCCGCCAGGTCTCATACACACACGTACACTAAGTGGTAATGTTACAGCAGGTGCCGCCAGGCCTCATACACACACGTACACTCAGTAGTAATGTTACAGCAGGTGCCGCCAGGCCTTATACACACACAAACACACAGTGGTAATGTTACAGCAGGTGCCGCCAGGTCTCATACACACACATACACAGTAGTAATGTTACAGCAGGTGCCGCCAGGTCTCATACACACACGTACACTCAGTAGTAATGTTACAGCAGGTGCCGCCAGGTCTCATACACACACGTACACTCAGTGGTAATGTTACAGCAGGTGCGCCAGGTCTCATACACACGTACACTCAGTAGTAATGTTACAGCAGGTGCCGCCAGGTCTCATACACACACGTACACTCAGTAGTAATGTTACAGCAGGTGCCCCCAGGCCTCATACACACACGTACACTCAGTAGTAATGTTACAGCAGGTGCCGCCAGGTCTCATACACACACGTACACTCAGTAGTAATGTTACAGCAGGTGCCGCCAGGTCTCATACACACACGTACACTCAGTGGTAATGTTACAGCAGTTGCCGCCAGGTCTCATACACACACGTACACTCAGTAGTAATGTTACAGCAGGTGCCGCCAGGTCTCATACACACACGTACACTCAGTAGTAATGATACAGCAGGTGCCGCCAATCCTCATACACACACGTACACTCAGTAGTAATGTTACAGCAGGTGCCGCCAGGTCTCATACACACACGTACACTCAGTAGTAATGTTACAGCAGGTGCCGCCAGGTCTCATACACACACGTACAGTCAGTGGTAATGTTACAGCAGGTGCCGCCAGGTCTCATACACACACGTACACTCAGTAGTAACGTTACAGCAGGTGCCGCCAGGTCTCATACACACACGTACACTCAGTAGTAATGTTACAGCAGGTGCCGCCAGGTCTCATACACACACGTACACTCAGTAGTAATGTTACAGCAGGTGCCGCCAGGTCTCATACACACACGTACACTCAGTAGTAATGTTACAGCAGGTGCCGCCAGGTCTCATACACACACGTACACTCAGTGGTAATGTTACAGCAGGTGCCGCCACGTCTCATACACACACGTACACTCAGTGGTAATGTTACAGCAGGTGCCGCCAGGCCTCATACACACACATACACACAGTGGTAATGTTACAGCAGGTGCCGCCAGGCCTTATACACACACATACACACAGTGGTAATGTTACAGCAGGTGCCGCCAGGTCTCATACACACACGTACACTCAGTGGTAATGTTACAGCAGGTGCCGCCAGGCCTCATACACACACGTACACTCAGTAGTAATGTTACAGCAGGTACCGCCAGGCCTTATACACACACATACACACAGTGGTAATGTTACAGCAGGTGCCGCCAGGTCTCATACACACACATACACAGTAGTAATGTTGCAGCAGGTGCCGCCAGGTCTCATACACACACGTACACTCAGTAGTAATGTTACAGCAGGTGCCGCCAGGTCTCATACACACACGTACACTCAGTGGTAATGTTACAGCAGGTGCCGCCAGGTCTCATACACACACGTACACTCAGTAGTAATGTTACAGCAGGTGCCGCCAGGTCTCATACACACACGTACACTCAGTAGTAATGTTACAGCAGGTGCCGCCAGGCCTCATACACACACGTACACTCAGTAGTAATGTTACAGCAGGTGCCGCCAGGCCTTATACACACACATACACACAGTGGTAATGTTACAGCAGGTGCCGCCAGGTCTCATACACACACATACACAGTAGTAATGTTACAGCAGGTGCCGCCAGGTCTCATACACACACGTACACTCAGTAGTAATGTTACAGCAGGTGCCGCCAGGTCTCATACACACACGTACACTCAGTGGTAATGTTACAGCAGGTGCCGCCAGGTCTCATACACACACGTACACTCAGTAGTAATGTTACAGCAGGTGCCGCCATGTCTCATACACACACGTACACTCAGTAGTAATGTTACAGCAGGTGCCGCCAGGCCTCATACACACACGTACACTCAGTAGTAATGTTACAGCAGGTGCCGCCAGGTCTCATACACACACGTACACTCAGTAGTAATGTTACAGCAGGTGCCGCCAGGTCTCATACACACACGTACACTGAGTGGTAATGTTACAGCAGGTGCCGCCAGGTCTCATACACACACGTACACTCAGTAGTAATGTTACAGCAGGTGCCGCCAGGTCTCATACACACACGTACACTCAGTAGTAATGTTACAGCAGGTGCCGCCAGGCCTCATACACACACGTACACTCAGTAGTAATGTTACAGCAGGTGCCGCCAGGTCTCATACACACACGTACACTCAGTAGAAATGTTACAGCAGGTGCCGCCAGGTCTCATACACACACGTACACTCAGTGGTAATGTTACAGCAGGTGCCGCCAGGTCTCATACACACACGTACACTCAGTAGTAATGTTACAGCAGGTGCCGCCAGGTCTCATACACACACGTACACTCAGTAGTAATGTTACAGCAGGTGCCGCCAGGTCTCATACACACACGTACACTCAGTAGTAATGTTACAGCAGGTGCCGCCAGGTCTCATACACACACGTACACTCAGTAGTAATGTTACAACAGGTGCCGCCAGGTCTCATACACACACGTACACTCAGTGGTAATGTTACAGCAGGGGCCGCCAGGTCTCATACACACACGTACACTCAGTAGTAATGTTACAGCAGGTGCCGCCAGGTCTCATACACACACGTACACTCAGTGGTAATGTTACAGCAGGTGCCGCCAGGTCTCATACACACACGTACACTCAGTAGTAATGTTACAGCAGGTGCCGCCAGGTCTCATACACACACGTATACTCAGTAGTAATGTTACAGCAGGTGCCGCCAGGTCTCATACACACACGTACACTCAGTGGTAATGTTACAGCAGGTGCCGCCAGGTCTCATACACACACGTACACTCACTGGTAATGTTACAGCAGGTGCCGCCAGGCCTCATACACACACATACCCACAGTGGTAATGTTACAGCAGGTGCCGCCAGGCCTCATACACACACATACACACAGTGGTAATGTTACAGCAGGTGCCGCCAGGCCTCATACACACACATACACACAGTGGTAATGTTACAGCAGGTGCCGCCAGGCCTTATACACACACGTACACTCAGTAGTAATGTTACAGCAGGTGCCGCCAGGCCTTATACACACACATACACACAGTGGTAATGTTACAGCAGGTGCCGCCAGGCCTCATACACACACATACACACAGTGGTAATGTTACAGCAGGTGCCGCCAGGCCTCATACACACACGTACACTCAGTAGTAATGTTACAGCAGATGCCGCCAGGCCTTATACACACACATACACTCAGTGGTAATGTTACAGCAGGTGCCGCCAGGTCTCATACACACACGTACACTCAGTAGTAATGTTACAGCAGGTGCCGCCAGGTCTCATACACACACGTACACTCAGTGGTAATGTTACAGCAGGTGCCGCCAGGTCTCATACACACACGTACACTCAGTGGTAATGTTACAGCAAGTGCCGCCAGGCCTCATACACACACATACACATAGTGGTAATGTTACAGCAGGTGCCGCCAGGTCTCATACACACACGTACACTCAGTAGTAATGTTACAGCAGGTGCCGCCAGGTCTCATACACACACGTACACTCAGTAGTAATGTTACAGCAGGTGCCGCCAGGTCTCATACACACACGTACACTCAGTGGTAATGTTACAGCAGGTGCCGCCAGGTCTCATACACACACGTACACTCAGTAGTAATGTTACAGCAGGTGCCGCCAGGTCTCATACACACACGTACACTCAGTAGTAATGTTACAGCAGGTGCCGCCAGGTCTCATACACACACGTATACTCAGTAGTAATGTTACAGCAGGTGCCGCCAGGTCTCATACACACACGTACACTCAGTGGTAATGTTACAGCAGGTGCCGCCAGGTCTCATACACACACGTACACTCAGTGGTAATGTTACAGCAGGTGCCGCCAGGCCTCATACACACACATACACACAGTGGTAATGTTACAGCAGGTGCCGCCAGGCCTTATACACACACATACACACAGTGGTAATGTTACAGCAGGTGCCGCCAGGTCTCATACACACACGTACACTCAGTGGTAATGTTACAGCAGGTGCCGCCAGGCCTCATACACACACGTACACTCAGTTGTAATGTTACAGCAGGTGCCGCCAGGCCTTATACACACACATACACACAGTGGTAATGTTACAGCAGGTGCCGCCAGGTCTCATACACACACATACACGGTAGTAATGTTACAGCAGGTGCCGCCAGGTCTCATACACACACGTACACTCAGTAGTAATGTTACAGCAGGTGCCGCTAGGTCTCATACACACACGTACACTCAGTGGTAATGTTACAGCAGGTGCGCCAGGTCTCATACACACACGTACACTCAGTAGTAATGTTACAGCAGGTGCCGCCAGGTCTCATACACACACGTACACTCAGTAGTAATGTTACAGCAGGTGCCGCCAGGTCTCATACACACACGTACTCTCAGTAGTAATGTTACAGCAGGTGCCGCCAGGTCTCATACACACACGTACACTCAGTAGTAATGTTACAGCAGGTGCCGCCAGGTCTCATACACACACGTACACTCAGTGGTAATGTTACAGCAGGTGCCGCCAGGCCTCATACACACACGTACACTCAGTAGTAATGTTACAGCAGGTGCCGCCAGTTCTCATACACACACGTACACTCAGTAGTAATGTTACAGCAGGTGCCGCCAGGTCTCATACACACACGTACACTCAGTGGTAATGTTACAGCAGTTGCCGCCAGGTCTCATACACACACGTACACTCAGTAGTAATGTTACAGCAGGTGCCGCCAGGTCTCATACACACACGTACACTCAGTAGTAATGATACAGTAGGTGCCGCCAGGCCTCATACACACACGTACACTCAGTAGTAATGTTACAGCAGGTGCCGCCAGGTCTCATACACACACGTACACTCAGTAGTAATGTTACAGCAGGTGCCGCCAGGTCTCATACACACACGTACACTCAGTAGTAATGTTACAGCAGGTGCCGCCAGGTCTCATACACACACGTACACTCAGTAGTAATGTTACAGCAGGTGCCGCCAGGTCTCATACACACACGTACACTCAGTAGTAATGTTACAGCAGGTGCCGCCAGGTCTCATACACACACGTACACTCAGTAGTAATGTTACAGCATGTGCCGCCAGGTCTCATACACACACGTACACTCAGTAGTAATGTTACAGCAGGTGCCGCCAGGTCTCATACACACACGTATACTCAGTAGTAATGTTACAGCAGGTGCCGCCAGGTCTCATACACACACGTACACTCAGTGGTAATGTTACAGCAGGTGCCGCCAGGTCTCATACACACACGTACACTCAGTGGTAATGTTACAGCAGGTGCCGCCAGGCCTCATACACACACATACACACAGTGGTAATGTTACAGCAGGTGCCGCCAGGCCTCATACACACACATACACACAGTGGTAATGTTACAGCAGGTGCCGCCAGGCCTCATACACACACATACACACAGTGGTAATGTTACAGCAGGTGCCGCCAGGCCTCATACACAAACGTACACTCAGTAGTAATGTTACAGCAGGTGCCGCCACGCCTTATACACACACATACACACAGTGGTAATGTTACAGCAGGTGCCGCCAGGTCTCATACACACACGTACACTCAGTAGTAATGTTACAGCAGGTGCCGCCAGGTCTCATACACACACGTACACTCAGTAGTAATGTTACAGCAGGTGCCGCTAGGTCTCATACACACACGTACACTCAGTGGTAATGTTACAGCAGGTGCCGCCAGGTCTCATACACACACGTACACTCAGTAGTAATGTTACAGCAGGTGCCGCCAGGTCTCATACACACACGTACACTCACTAGTAATGTTACAGCAGGTGCCGCCAGGTCTCATACACACACGTACACTCAGTGGTAATGTTACAGCAGGTGCCGCCAGGTCTCATACACACACGTACACTCAGTAGTAATGTTACGGCAGGTGCCGCCAGGTCTCATACATACACGTACACTCAGTAGTAATGTTACAGCAGGTGCCGCCAGGTCTCATACACACACGTACACTCAGTGGTAATGTTACAGCAGGTGCCGCCAGATCTCATACACACACGTACACTCAGTAGTAATGTTACAGCAGGTGCCGCCAGGTCTCATACACACACGTATACTCAGTAGTAATGTTACAACAGGTGCTGCCAGGTCTCATACACACACGTACACTCAGTAGTAATGTTACAGCAGGTGCCGCCAGGTCTCATACACACACGTACACTCAGTAGTAATGTTACAGCAGGTGCCGCCAGGTCTCATACACACACATACACACAGTGGTAATGTTACAGCAGGTGCCGCCAGGCCTCATACACACACGTATACTCAGTAGTAATGTTACAGCAGGTGCCGCCAGGTCTCATACACACACGTACACTCAGTGGTATTGTTACAGCAGGTGCCGCCAGGTCTCATACACACACATACACTCAGTAGTAATGTTACAGCAGGTGCCGCCGGGTCTCATACACACACATACGCTCAGTGGTAATGTTACAGCAGGTGCCGCCAGGTCTCATACACACACGTACACTCAGTGGTAATGTTACAGCAGGTGCCCCCAGGTCTCATACACACACGTACACTCAGTGGTAATGTTACAGCAGGTGCCGCCAGGCCTCATACACACACATACACACAGTGGTAATGTTACAGCAGGTGCCGCCAGGCCTCATACACACACATACACACAGTGGTAATGTTACAGCAGGTGCCGCCAGGCCTCATACACACACGTACACTCAGTAGTAATGTTACAGCAGGTTCCGCCAGGTCTCATACACACACGTACACTCAGTAGTAATGTTACAGCAGCTGCCGCCAGGCCTCATACACACACATACACACAGTGGTAATGTTACAGCAGGTGCCGCCAGGTCTCATACACACACGTACACTCAGTAGTAATGTTACAGCAGGTGCCGCCAGGCCTCATACACACACGTACACTCAGTAGTAATGTTACAGCAGGTGCCGCCAGGCCTCATACACACACATACACACAGTGGTAATGTTACAGCAGGTGCCACCAGGTCTCATACACACACGTACACTCAGTAGTAATGTTACTGCAGGTGCCGCCAGGCCTCATACACACACATACACACAGTGGTAATGTTACAGCAGGTGCCGCCAGGCCTCATACACACACGTACACTCAGTAGTAATGTTACAGCAGGTGCCGCCAGGTCTCATACACACACGTACACACAGTGGTAATGTTACAGCAGGTGCCGCCAGGTCTCATACACACACGTACACTCAGTAGTAATGTTACAGCAGGTGCCGCCAGGTCTCATACACACACGTACACTCAGTAGTAATGTTACAGCAGGTGCCGCCAGGTCTCATACACACACGTACACTCAGTGGTAATGTTACAGCAGGTGCCGCCAGGTCTCATACACACTCGTACACTCAGTAGTAATGTTACAGCAGGTGCCGCCAGGTCTCATACACACACGTACACTCAGTAGTAATGTTACAGCAGGTGCCGCCAGGTCTCATACACACACGTACACTCAGTGGTAATGTTACAGCAGGTGCCGCCAGGTCTCATACACACACGTACACTCAGTAGTAATATTACAGCAGGTGCCGCCAGGTCTCATACACACACGTACACTCAGTAGCAATGTTACAGCAGGTGCCGCCAGGTCTCATGCACACACGTACACTCAGTGGTAATGTTACAGCAGGTGCCGCCAGGTCTCATACACACACGTACACTCAGTGGTAATGTTACAGCAGGTGCCGCCAGGCCTCATACACACACATACACACAGTGGTAATGTTACAGCAGGTGCCGCCAGGTCTCATACACACACGTACACTCAGTAGTAATGTTACAGCAGGTGCCGCCAGGCCTCATACACACACATACACACAGTGGTAATGTTACAGCATGTGCCGCCAGGCCTCATACACACACGTACACTCAGTAGTAATGTTACAGCAGGTGCCGCCAGGTCTCATATACACACGTACACACAGTGGTAATGTTACTGCAGGTGCCGCCAGGTCTCATACACACACGTACACTCAGTAGTAATGTTACAGCAGGTGCCGCCAGGTCTCATACACACACGTACACTCAGTAGTAATGTTACAGCAGGTGCCGCCAGGTCTCATACACACACGTACACTCAGTGGTAATGTTACAGCAGGTGCCGCCAGGTCTCATACACACACGTACACTCAGTAGTAATGTTACAGCAGGTGCCGCCAGGACTCATACACACACGTACACTCAGTAGTAATGTTACAGCAGGTGCCGCCAGGTCTCATACACACACGTACACTCAGTAGTAATGTTACAGCAGCTGCCGCCAGGCCTCATACACACACGTACACTCAGTAGTAATGTTACAGCAGGTGCCGCCAGGTCTCATACACACACGTACACTCAGTGGTAATGTTACAGCAGGTGCCGCCAGGTCTCATACACACACGTACACTCAGTGGTAATGTTACAGCAGGTGCCGCCAGGTCTCATACACACACGTACACACAGTGGTAATGTTACAGCAGGTGCCGCCAGACCTCATACACACACGTACACTCAGTAGTAATGTTACAGCAGGTGCCGCCAGGCCTCATACACACACGTACACTCAGTAGTAATGTTACAGCAGGTGCCGCCAGGCCTCATGCACACACATACACTCAGTAGTAATGTTACAGCAGGTGCCGCCAGTCCTCATACACACACGTACACTCAGTAGTAATGTTACAGCAGGTGCCGCCAGGTCTCATACACACACGTACACTCAGTAGTAATGTTAGAGCAGGTGCCGCCAGGTCTCATACACACACGTACACTCAGTGGTAATGTTACAGCAGGTGCCGCCAGGTCTCATACACACACGTACACTCAGTAGTAACGTTACAGCAGGTGCCGCCAGGTCTCATACACACACGTACACTCAGTAGTAATGTTACACCAGGTGCCGCCAGGTCTCATACACACACGTACACTCAGTGGTAATGTTACAGCAGGTGCCGCCAGGTCTCATACACACACGTACACTCAGTAGTAATGTTACAGCAGGTGCCGCCAGGTCTCATACACACACGTACACTCAGTAGTAATGTTACAGCAGGTGCCGCCAGGTCTCATACACACACGTACACTCAGTGGTAATGTTACAGCAGGTGCCCCCAGGTCTCATACACACACGTACACTCAGTGGTAATGTTAAAGCAGGTGCCGCCAGGCCTCATACACACACATACACACAGTGGTAATGTTACAGCAGGTGCCGCCAGGCCTCATACACACACATACACACAGTGGTAATGTTACAGCAGGTGCCGCCAGGCCTCATACACACACATACACACAGGGTATGGAAGACGGCAAATGTAGTTCCCATTTTTAAAAAAGGAGACAGAAAAGAGGCACTAAACTATAGACCTGTGTCATTGACGTGTATAGTATGCAAAATTATGGAGAAGATTATCAGGAGGAGAGTGGTGGAGCACCTGGAACGGAACAGGAGTATAAATGCCAACCAGCACGGATTCACGGAAGGCAAATCCTCTGTCACAAACCTTCTGGAGTTTTATGATAAAATAACAGAAGTAAGACAAGAGAGAGAGGGGTGGGTTGATTGCATCTTCTTGGACTGCAAGAAGGCCTTTGACACAGTTCCTCACAAGAGATTAGTGCAGAAGCTAGAGCATCAGGCGCATATAACAGGAAGGGCACTGCAATGGATCAGAGAATACCTGACAGGGAGGCAACAACGAGTCATGGTACGTAATGATGTATCACAGTGTGCACCTGTGACGAGCGGGGTCCCACAGGGGTCGGTCCTAGGACCAGTGCTATTTTTGGTATATGTGAACGACATGACGGAAGGGTTAGACTCAGAAGTGTCCCTGTTTGCAGATGATGTGAAGTTAATGAGGAGAATTAAATCTGATGAGGACCAGGCAGGACTTCAAAGAGACCTGGACAGACTGGACACCTGGTCCAGCAAATGGCTTCTCGAATTTAATCCTGCCAAATGCAAAGTCATGAAGATGGGGGAGGGGCACAGAAGACCACAGACAGAGTATAGGCTAGGTGGCCAAAGACTGCAAACCTCACTCAAGGAGAAAGATCTTGGGGTGAGTATAACACCGAGCATGTCTCCGGAAGCACACATCAATCAGATAACTGCTGCAGCATATGGGCGCCTGGCAAACCTGAGAACAGCATTCCGATACCTTAGTAAGGAATCATTCAAGACACTGTACACCGTGTATGTCAGGCCCATACTGGAGTATGCAGCACCTGTTTGGAACCCGCACTTGATAAAGCACGTCAAGAAACTAGAGAAAGTACAAAGGTTTGCGACAAGGTTAGTTCCAGAGCTAAGGGGAATGTCCTATGAGGAAAGATTAAGGGAAATCGGCCTGACCACACTGGAGGACAGGAGGGTCAGGGGAGACATGATAACGACATATAAAATACTGCGTGGAATAGACAAGGTGGACAAAGACAGGATGTTCCAGGGAGGGGACACAGAAACAAGAGGCCACAATTGGAAGTTGAAGACACAAATGAGTCAGAGAGATAGTAGGAAGTATTTCTTCAGTCATAGAGTTGTAAGGCAGTGGAATAGCCTAGAAAATGACGTAGTGGAGGCAGGAACCATACACAGTTTTAAGACGAGGTTTGATAAAGCTCATGGAGCGGGGAGAGAGAGGGCCTAGTAGCAACCGGTGAAGAGGCGGGGCCAGGAGCTAGGACTCGACCCCTGCAACCACAAATAGGTGAGTACAAATAGGTGAGTGGTAATGTTACAGCAGGTGCCGCCAGGCCTCATACACACACGTACATTCAGTAGTAATGTTACAGCAGGTGCCGCCAGGTCTCATACACACATATACACACAGTGGTAATGTTACAGCAAGTGCCGCCAGGTCTCATACACACACGTACACACAGTGGTAATGTTACAGCAGGTGCCGCCAGGTCTCATACACACACGTACACTCAGTAGTAATGTTACAGCAGGTGCCGCCAGGCCTCATACACACACGTACACTCAGTAGTAATGTTACAGCAGGTGCCGCCAGGTCTCATACACACACATACACACAGTGGTAATGTTACAGCAGGTGCCGCCAGGTCTCATACACACACGTACACTCAGTAGTAATGTTACAGCAGGTGCCGCCAGGTCTCATACACACACATACACTCAGTGGTAATGTTACAGCAGGTGCCGCCAGGCCTCATACACACACGTACACTCAGTAGTAATGTTACAGCAGGTGCCGCCAGGCCTCATACACACACGTACACTCAGTAGTAATGTTACAGCAGGTGCCGCCAGGTCTCATGCACACACGTACACTCAGTGGTAATGTTACAGCAGGTGCCGCCAGGTCTCATACACACACGTACACTCAGTAGTAATGTTACAGCAGGTGCCGCCAGGCCTCATACACACACGTACACTCAGTAGTAATGTTACAGCAGGTGCCGCCAGGCCTCATACACACACGTACACTCAGTAGTAATGTTACAGCAGGTGCCGCCAGGTCTCATACACTCACGTACACTCAGTAGTAATGTTACAGCAGGTGCCGCCAGGTCTCATACACACACGTACACTCAGTGGAAATGTTACAGCAGGTGCCGCCAGGTCTCATACACACACGTACACTCAGTAGTAATGTTACAGCAGGTGCGGCCAGGTCTCATACGCACACGTACACTCAGTAGTAATGTTACAGCAGGTGCCGCCAGGTCTCATACACACACGTACACTCAGTGGTAATGTTACAGCAGGTGCCGCCAGGTCTCATACACACATGTACACTCAGTAGTAATGTTACAGCAGGTGCCGCCAGGTCTCATACACACACGTACACTCAGTAGTAATGTTACAGCAGGTGCCGCCAGGTCTCATACACACACGTACACTCAGTAGTAATGTTACAGCAGGTGCCGCCAGGTCTCATACACACACGTACACTCAGTAGTAATGTTACAGCAGGTGCCGCCAGGTCTCATACACACACATACACACAGTAGTAATGTTACAGCAGGTGCCGCCAGGTCTCATACACACACGTACACTCAGTAGTAATGTTACAGCAGGTGCCGCCAGGTCTCATACACACACATACACTCAGTAGTAATGTTACAGCAGGTGCCGCCAGGTCTCATACACACACATACACTCAGTAGTAATGTTACAGCAGGTGCCGCCAGGCCTCATACACACACACACACACAGTGGTAATGTTACAGCAGGTGCCGCCAGGCCTCATACACACACATACACAGTAGTAATGTTACAGCAGGTGCCGCCAGGCCTCATATATTACACTCTGTGTATTCATGTAAGAAGTTTAGTAATAACTGAGGATAAGGCAGACAGCAAACTATATCGCTGTTATCTGTTACTAAGGATTAACTACAGTCTAACTACTTCTATCTTCATTTTGTTGTATATGTGATGTTTGGATAGTACAGTGGAAGGCTCTCGCCCCACCCTCCACCTTCTCCAACCACGTAGCTGTCTTAACAACCACGTAGCTGTCTTAACAACCACGTAGCTGTCTTAACGACCACGAGCGAGATAAGATACATAGTAGAACATGCTTGGAAATTTAATAGAACACGTGGTAGCAGACTTTAATTTCTAGCGCTTGAACTGCTATTGTTACTACCACCGATACTACTAATGTTACTACAACTACTACCTGGAGTTTACCTGGAGAAGGTTTCAGGGGTCAACGCCCCAGCGGCCCAGTCTAAGACCAGGCCTCATGGTGGATCAGGGTCTGATGAACCAGGCTGTTACTCTTGGCCGCACGCAACCCGACATAGGAACTACAGCCTGGCTGGTCAGGTACTGACTTTAGGTACCTGTCCAGCGCCTTCTTGAAGACAGCCAGGGGTCTATTGGTAATCCTCCTTAAGTATGCTGGGAGGTAGTTGAAGAGTCTTAGGTCCCTGACACTTATTGTGTTGTCTCTTATCGTGCTAGTGACACTCCTGCTTTTCATTGCGGGAATGTTGCATCGTCTGCCGAGTCTTTTGCTTTCATAAGGAGTGATTTTCTTGTGCAAGTTTAGTACTAATCTCTCGAGGATTTTCCAAGTGTATATAATAATGTATTTCTCCCGCCTGTCTTCCAGGGAGTACAGGTTAAGGAACTTCAAGCATTCCCTATAACTGAGGTGTTTTATCGCAGTTATATGTGCTGTGAAGGTTCTCTGTACATTTTCCAGGTCAGCAATTTCACCTGCCCTGAAAGGCGCTGTTAATGTGCAGCAATATTCCAGCCTAGAACACGCGACCTGAAGAGTGGCATCCCTAGTTTTGAAGGTTTTCATTATCCATCCTGTCATTTTTCTAGCAGATGCAATTGATGCAGTGTTATGGTCTTTGATTGTGAGATCCTCTGACATGATTTCTCCCAGGTCTTTTGCATTAGTTTTTCGATCTATTATATGGTTGAAATTTGTTTTATAATCCGACATAGTTTTAATTTCCTCACGTTTTCCATATCGGAGTAATTGAAATTTCTGATCATTCAACTTCACATTGTTTTCTGCGGCCCATTTAAAGATTTGGTTGATGTCCGCCTGGAGTCTTGCAGTGTCTGCAATGGAGGACACTGTCATGCAAATTCGGGTGTCATCTGCAAAGGAAGACACTGAGCTGTGGCTTGTATCCCTGTCTATGTTAGATATGAGGATGAGGAACAGGATGGGAGCGAGTACTGTGCCTTGTGGAACAGAGTTTTTCACCGTCGCCGCCTCAGACTTTACTCTGTTTACTAGTACTCTTCGTGATCTCTTTGTTAGGAAATTATAGATCCATCTACAAACTATTACACCATGGTCACACTTGTCGAAGGCTTTTGCAAAGTCTGTGTATACTACATCTGCATTTTGTTTGTCTTCTAGAGCATCCAGGACCTTGTCGATGTGGTCCAGTAGTTGGGACAGACAGAAGCGACCTGTTCTAAACCCGTGTTGCCCTGGAGTTTACCTGAAGAGAGTTCCGGGGCCAACGCCCCCTCGGCCCGGTCTGTGACCAGGCCTCCTGGTGGATCAGAGCCTGATCAACCAGGCTGTTGCTGCTGGCTGCACGCAAACCAACGTACGAGCCACAGCCCGGCTGGTCAAGAACCGACTTGGGTTGTGTCACTGATGAATATCTAGACGAGTAGCGATCTTCCTTCTTAGAACACTTTCAAAGATTTTTATGATATGGGACGTTAGCACTGACGGTCTGTAATTCTTTGCTATTGCTTTACTCCCTCTTTTGTGGAGTGGGGCTATGTCTGTTGTTTTTTGTAGCTGTGGAACGACCTCTGTGTCAGTGTTCCCTCTCCATAGGATGTTTAAAGCACATGATAGGGGCTTCTTGTGCTACTAACCTTCGCCAATGGTTGAACACGAAGAGGAAACGATTCCCTTTTGCTGTGCCAATGACATGGCGGGAGCCAACAGACCATACTAACAATTGTTATTTCTGCATGGTACCTCCAGTACCATGTAGTATTACTACTTCAACTATTACTACTTCTACTATTACTACAACTTCTACTATTACTACTACTTCTACTATTACTACAACTTCTATTACTACTACTACCATTACTACTTCTACTATTGGTATTTCTAATATTACTACTACTGCTACTCTGTTATTGTTCTTAGCACTGCTACTTCCACGTCCGCAGCCGCCAATAATAGCTTACAGCTATATATTATTTAGTACACTTGTCATTGCTATGGCTCGTCTAAATATTATTTGCTCATATTTAACACTGTTATATCCAAAATTAATTTATGCCGACTAATCTGACAACTACGTCAAGTGATATTCAGCCCAGTATGTAGCTGCGTCTTGCAGAATTCTCTGGTCAACAATTTTTTAAAAGTTGTATTTTCATGTCTTGAATCCAAATATCACATTGAAAAATGTTTATTGATTATGGGTTTAATTATACGAAACATTTAATATTTTATTATTTTATTATAACGTACAATATTTGTCAGTATGTTTTAAACTCTAATCCGTACCTACTCTGGCTTTTTGCTTGACGCTTATAGTGAGCTGAAGAATCATCTCTTGTCAATGTCACATCAGCTGCTAGGAGATTCCACTGTTGAAGACGAAAGCTAGCAGCTCTTCCTTACTTTTGGGTAGTTGCAGATCCCTGACAAGGTCATGGAATTCCCCTTCAGTTATGAGATGTTCCCTAGAGGAGTGTGCTTCATCAAAGTTTCTGTCACTCTGTAATCCTGCACTGTTATCCTTCTCTTCTTCCTCCTCACTACTTTCTTCATCTAACTCGAAGGATACCGAAGTTGGTGCATCAGTAACAGGTAGACCTTCTCTATGTGGAACTGGACGAATAGCTGATGGAATGTTTGGATATTCAATGGACCCCTTTTCTGCATGGTACGGGAGGTAGCATGCAGAAATAACAATTGTTGGCATGGTCTGTTGGCTCCCACCATGCCATTGGCTTAGCAAAAGGCATTCCTTTAATCTTCCTGTCAACCACTGGCGAAGGATAGTAGTACAGTGGTTACAGCATAAGTGTGAAGCCCAGTTCTTATCCTGGTAACCAATCTTACATCCAAAATATAAGTGTTATGTCTTTCTAACCATAGCAGTTATACGGCGCTTCTGTGATGCAAAGGTCACCTGACCACAAATGTAGCAGTTGTCTGCCATATTCACACAAGTACGAGGCATCTGAAAGAAGAACACAAACAATTATAAGATAAACAGAAAATCTATTCATCAATTTATCATTACAAAGCACAGCATGACAACTAAGCAGAAGTATTTATATCATTCAGTAGGAGAATTAAATTAATATAATATGCCTCACATCCATATCAATAGGTTGCTCAGTGAATATTTATTATAAGTTTAAAAAGTGTTTGGCTAAGAAAATCACCGACCTTTCACCTCAGAATATAAACTTACACATCACAACCACCTTCTATGACTGCTGGACAATAATGAAGGTCAGTCAGACTGTGAGTGTGGTAAGATACACATTGCCACAAGTCTGTTGGAACCTGTTGTGACACGTAGGTGTACACTGAAAAATACAGCTAACAAGCAATTTTAACCATGATATTCATTATCAGTGACCTAAAATTAGTTGGAAATTGTTACTCTGGTCTCGGAAACATTTTGGTTGTTGAGCAGTGATAATTTCATGTATATTGCAAATTATGTTGTTTCGAGGTGGTAACTTGATCAAAGGTTGTCTGGCAACTTAAAGTATAATTCACCTGCTGACACTTTTCTTTACCCCACCCCTCAAGGAAGGTTCCTTGATGTTGGTGAGGGGCTCTTGATTTAGGGAATTGGATCTGTGCTCCAGTTCCCCGAATTAAGCCTGAATGCCTTCCACATCCCCCCCCAGGCGCTGTATAATCCTCCGGGTTTAGCGCTTCCCCCTTGATTATAATAATAATAATAATTCTTTAGCCCATTTTTGTGTTTACAGTTGATAAATTCTCTTATATTTGTTAGTCATGATCTGCTGTCAAATTAATGTTGAGTTCCAGTTTTTATGTTTAAGAAATTTTAAATCCTGTCACTGATAAGTCTCTGTTTGTATTTTCTTTTTATTTACGTAGAATTAGCGTTAAGTTATTGAGAAGATGGTTGTGACGCAGGTGTTGTCTCACTTGTTTAAAGTTTATACTTCTCGGTAGTTTGGCACCTGACCTAGTAACTTAATGAAGATTAGAGTGTGTAACTGAATATCTAGGTTTTAGTTACACCGCTGTCAGTCAGTTACACCGCTGTCAGCCAGTTACACCACTGTTAGTCAGTCAGTTACACCACTGTCAGTCAGTTACACCACTGTCAGTCAGTTACACCACTGTCAGTCAGTCAGTTACACCGCTGTCAGCCAGTTACACTACTGTCAGTCAGTTACACCACTGTCAGTCAGTCAGTTACACCGCAGTCAGTCAGTTACACCACTGTCAGCCAGTTACACCACTGTCAGTCAGTCAGTTACACCGCTGTCAGCCAGTTACACTACTGTCAGTCAGTTACACCGCTGTCAGTCAGTCAGTTACACCGCTGTCAGCCAGTTACACCACTGTCAGTTAGTTACACCACTGTCAGTCAGTTAGTTACACCACTGTCAGTCAGTCAGTTGCACCGCTGTCAGTCAGTTACACCGCTGTCAGTCAGTTACACCACTGTCAGTCAGTTACACCACTGTCAGTCAGTTACACCGCACTCAGTCAGTTACACCACTGTCAGTTAGTTACACCACTGTCAGTCAGTTACACCACTGTCAGTCAGTTAGTTACACCACTGTCAGTCAGTTACACCGCTGTCAGTCAGTTAAACCGCTGTCAGTCAGTTAAACCGCTGTCAGTCAGTTACACCACTGTCAGTCAGTTAGTTACACCGCTGTCAGTCAGTTAGTTACACCACTGTCAGTCAGTTACACCGCTGTCAGCCAGTTACACCACTGTCAGTTAGTTACACCACTGTCAGTCAGTTACACCGCTGTCAGTCAGTTAGTTACACCACTGTCAGTCAGTTACACCGCTGTCAGTCAGTTAAACCGCTGTCAGTCAGTTACACCACTGTCAGTCAGCCAGTTACACCGCTGTCAGTCAGTTACACCACTGTCAGTCAGCCAGTTACACCACTGTCAGTCAGTCAGTTACACCGCTGTCAATCAGTTACACCGCTGTCAATCAGTTACACCCGTCAGTCAGTTAGTTACATCGCTGTCAGTCAGTCAGTTACACCGCTGTCAGTCAGTCAGTTACACCGCTTTCAATCAGTTAGTTACATCGCTGTCAGTCAGTCAGTTACACCACTGTCAGTCAGTCAGTTACACCACTGTCAGTCAGTCAGTTACACCACTGTCAGTCAGTTAGTTACATCGCTGTCAGTCAGTCAGTTACACCACTGTCAGTCAGTCAGTTACACCACTGTCAGTCAGTTAGTTACATCGCTGTCAGTCAGTCAGTTACACCACTGTCAGTCAGTTAGTTACATCGCTGTCAGTCAGTCAGTTACACCACTGTCAGTCAGTCAGTTACACCACTGTCAGTCAGTCAGTTACACCGCTGTCAGTCAGTTACACCGCTGTCAGTCAGTTACACCACTGTCAGTCAGTTACACCACTGTCAGTCAGTTACACCGCACTCAGTCAGTTACACCACTGTCAGTTAGTTACACCACTGTCAGTCAGTTAGTTACACCACTGTCAGTCAGTTAGTTACACCACTGTCAGTCAGTTACACCGCTGTCAGTCAGTTAAACCGCTGTCAGTCAGTTAAACCGCTGTCAGTCAGTTACACTGTCAGTCAGTTAGTTACACCGCTGTCAGTCAGTTAGTTACACCACTGTCAGTCAGTTACACCGCTGTCAGCCAGTTACACCACTGTCAGTTAGTTACACCACTGTCAGTCAGTTAGTTACACCGCTGTCAGTCAGTTAGTTACACCACTGTCAGTCAGTTAAACCGCTGTCAGTCAGTTACACCACTGTCAGTCAGCCAGTTACACCGCTGTCAGTCAGTTACACCACTGTCAGTCAGTCAGTTACACCACTGTCAGTCAGTCAGTTACACCGCTGTCAATCAGTTACACCCCTGTCAGTCAGTTAGTTACATCGCTGTCAGTCAGTCAGTTACACCGCTGTCAGTCAGTCAGTTACACCGCTTTCAATCAGTTAGTTACATCGCTGTCAGTCAGTCAGTTACACCACTGTCAGTCAGTCAGTTACACCACTGTCAGTCAGTCAGTTACACCACTGTCAGTCAGTTAGTTACATCACTGTCAGTCAGTCAGTTACACCACTGTCAGTCAGTCAGTTACACCACTGTCAGTCAGTTAGTTACATCGTTGTCAGTCAGTCAGTTACACCACTGTCAGTCAGTTACATCGCTGTCAGTCAGTCAGTTACACCACTGTCAGTCAGTCAGTTACACCGCTGTCAGTCAGTCAGTTACACCACTGTCAGTCAGTCAGTTACACCACTGTCAGTCAGTCAGTTACACCACTGTCAGTCAGTCAGTTACACCACTGTCAGTCAGTCAGTTACACCGCTGTCAGTCAGTCAGTTACACCGCTGTCAGTCAGTTACACCGCTGTCAGTCAGTCAGTTACACCGCTGTCAGTCAGTCAGTTACACCGCTGTCAGTCAGTTAGTTACACCGCTGTCAGTCAGTTCACTGGCCTGCTGGACTGTTAAGGCTGTTAATTCAACTAAAAAATCAGATTTACGTCCTACAGAGAAATTTTAGGCCTATGAATATTTACATTATGTCCAGGTGTCTGTGTCAAGTTGAAGACTGTTAAGTATTGAAACACTTTCCTTGTTAATTGTTGTTTTGGAGTAACAAACGTTGAATCACTTGCTTATTTTCTGTAATAGTAGCTAGGCTTAAAAGTCAATTAAAATTTCTTATAAGCACTGTGTGTTTGTCCTATATTGTCAACTAGGGCGAGGGTCCGGGTTCGATTCTCGGCGAGGGTAGAACATTGAGCGTGTTCCTTACACCGGTTATGTACCCTATCAGTAAAATGGGTACCTGGGTGTTAGTGGACTGGTGTGGGTCGCATCCTGGGTGTTAGTGGACTGGTGTGGGTCGCATCCTGGGTGTTAGTGGACTGGTGTGGGTCGCATCCTGGGTGTTAGTGGACTGGTGTGGGTCGCATCCTGTGTGTTAGTGGACTGGTGTGGGTCGCATCCTGGGTGTTAGTGGACTGGTGTGGGTCGCATCCTGGGTGTTAGTGGACTGGTGTGGGTCGCATCCTGGGTGTTAGTGGACTGGTGTGGGTCGCATCCTGGGTGTTAGTGGACTGGTGTGGGTCGCATCCTGGGTGTTAGTGGACTGGTGTGGGTCGCATCCTGGGACAAAACTGACCTAATTTACCCGAAATGCTCAGCATAACAAGTGGCTTTCTGTGTAGTAGTATGTCACTGACGTCAGCTACGACTGTATACCTTGTGTATGTACTTGTAGTAAATAAAGATTTTTTATTATTATTATTATTATTATTATTATTATTATTATTATTATTCAATCGAGTTTTTCTTATCACTTTTAACTTTCTTCCACTGTATCTTAGTGCTATAATGACGTATGTTACCAACGTTTCCTGCACAGTAGTAGAGAAACATTATAATATCACCTAGATTCTTGTAACAAAAAGACGATATTTATAAAGTATAGACATCTCCAGAGAATACAACGTGTTCCCTTCTAGCATTCAACCTATTTCTGGTTTTTGTAACAAGTCACAAAGTATTCTGGTCCAGTTAGCCTTTAAAATTATGACAAATTTTTATATTGCTTTAGGACTGCAACTGATAAGATACTAACTAACGAAATAAAAATTGAGATGTTTATTAACAAAGTTGACTAGGTGGATAAAATCAAAGTAAATGAATTTGATATAATTTAGGATATAAGTTCCTACACATCTCTTGTAATGTAAAGTTAAATTGTACATACAGTAGTACATTGCTGAAAGTACATTTTACAACAGTACGACTCTTAAGTACCGTCTGGTATGGTATCATCAATTTTAAAAATAATACTAGCATATACAAGCGTGTGTGTGATAATGTGTGTATGTGCTCGAAGTTGTTCCTTATGTTTCAGTAAGACTAGACTCCACTTTAGACTTAAAAGGTGACTGACATTAGTCCTCAAGTATTCTATCTTCTTGACCAACAAGGCAATCAAAACAGCCTGCTTGAACAATATGACGTACCACTCGTCAACAGCAATAATGTAACAAGCAGCTGCACAGCGTCAGGAACAAGCAGACAAAATAACGACACTAACTGGGGACCATCAGCAGGTCCTCCATAAAAGTCATAAAATTCCCTTAATACTGAATCTAAGTTCAACATAACCGACTACGACGGTGTGTAGATGCCACACAACAAAGTTCACAAGCTTCAGCTTGGGAGCTGGGTTGACTTAGAGTGTCATTATGACACACAACCTCAGTCAAACGTCAAAAATCATCAAGTCTGAACTATGCTCTGTGAACAGAGTTACGAGAAGTATGTTTCGACTCACTAGCGAAACCATACTCTACCAGAACAGAGTCTAAATAACGAACAAACAGCCAGAGACAAGAGAGATCCCTGGAAAGATGTAGGAAGGGAGAGGAGCTGGTTGCTCGACCAGCTGTGGACTACAGGCCTCACTTCAGGTGATATCACGTGACTTGCCTGTGCTACTCCAGCAGTGGTGCGAGGTACCGCCTGACACAAACAATTGAGCGGTAGTTAGCAAAGCAGTTTGCGATGGTGGATAGCCAATCACAACAAGGTACTCAACAGCGAGCACAGTGATAAGTGTAATATGTTACATCCTACTTACAAACATAACTAATATAATATAATAGATCAAATAATAATATAAAGCAAGATATTTTCATTATAGCTATTAATGAAAATATCGGCAATATAAAATTATATACATATACATTGTGCGTCATCCAGGGGGCGCAATAATTCTCTAAGCTTACATTTATTGTCAAATGGATAATAATGCTGTGTTAATTGTGTCCTAGTTTCTCTTGTACTTCATATGACTGGATAAGCTTCTTAAGTCTGCATTTAGAGTGCGATCCAGTATATAATTACTTAGAGTTGAGGTCGTGACAACTTGTGTGAAGAATCTGCCTTCAGAGCTTTTACTAAACAAAATCAAGAAAACGACAACTTCTCAAACTGAATAAAAATCACTAATTACTAATACCGCAGCAGCATCAGAAGCTGACAGCTTCTGTCAGCTTCTGTATATCATTAACTGAGGTCACCTGCTGATGCTGCTGCGGTATTAGTAATTAGTGATTTTTATTCAGTTTGAGAAGTTGTCGTTTTCTTGATTTTGTTTAGTAAAAGGTACAAGTAAGCAGAAGTATAGAATAAAATCATTTTTTTAAGCCTAGCAAAGCTCTTAGCACACAAGGTTTCACATGGAAAGCTACCTGCCAGTAACCAGGTAACATCCCAACACACCCTAGTGGTTCCATCCTCATTAACGATCAATAGACATGACCCACATTTAATACTCCGTTGAGAACCTGGTAAATGAGACCGAAAAATGTTTGATAAGAACATGTGTACAAACACTTAGGGAATTTTATTTTGGAAATGTGTCGGTGCTGAGATCTTGATTATGGTTCTTGGGTTGAAACATTTGATCTATAACGCTTCATGCGTCACCGATTTTTTCACACTTCAATGAACTCTTATTCAGATGACATCTTTTCCCTCGTCTATCAACGTAACCTTCACGTCTTCCTGGGTCTGATCCACACCTACTTCCACCTTCCATCTTACAAGTACATATATGCGCTACTTCTACATACTTTTGTCTTCACATATAAACTATCTAGTTTTAACTTTTGTCAGTACAGAAAATTTCATTTACCAAATCATCCACTTCTGCGTCTTGTTTTGAAGGGGAAGATTTCTTTTTTATCAAATGTAGTGCGTTTTTAATATATATTGATATATGTCTGTTTCAATGAAACAAAGTTTCTCTCTGAACAATAACAATAACAATAACAATAACACCTGGACGCTTTTGTGTTATGTAAATATTGCAGATTCTTTAAGGTTATTTCCACTGGGAATGTTATTTACACAAAATTCGAGCTCTGAGAACTTTTCAGATGATTCCTTCTGCCCTAGAAACTTTTTCACAGAGTGCCCAGTGTGTTCATGTGGGCATAAACTTAGTTACAAGCTACCCAAGGTGTATGACACAATAGACACTTCACACCATCATCAATATCAATGAGTTGAGAGGCTGTACACTGGTACCTTTTGGAAATAACCCTCATTATTTTTTTTAATCTGGGGAATTTTCCTAAATGCACCAGTTGCACAGTAAGGTATTGGATATAATTATTGGATATAGACATTATCCCTAACACACCCCATCTTCAGCTATGTGAAAACCACCTCTTCTCCTTTTGTATGGTGAGCACATCCACAACAAAATAGACTTACTCTCGTTATCTGTAATTCCCTTTATTTTACACTTACACTCACCCAAATGACGGTAAACATAAAATTTCTAATATTGATAGTGCCTAATAAATCTTAAGTTTGCCGTAAGTTTACCTAAGATAATCTGCCAATACCGGAGCTCTCATAGAAACAGTTTATCATGCCAAGATAAAACCATTCCCATTACTAAATTTACTAACTGTAATATTGTTATATGTTTTGTTATATGTTATTATAAATCTAATTAATCACTTTAGTTACCTAACTTTTATATCATATACAGTAAAGTATATTAGAATGTACTGCTCCATAACCTGTGTCAATATAGAGTGAGAATTAAGACTAGTCTGCCAGAAATACCTAGGCCTATTAGTGGCCATCTTTGTAATAATTATTTTATAATATGTAAACTACATATTGTAAGATTTGGCTCAGGACTCGACTCGAACTATGACCAAAGTCCTGATAAACTACTGTCTCCATTCTTTACACATTAAACTTACTATTTTTGCCAAACTAATACCTTCTGTAGTAATCTGGTCGTACTTCTCCTCCTGCTGATATTTTCGGAGTCTACTCCATTTCCTGCTCCTCTTGTTCTCTCCAATACTTTAGAGAAACTGGTCGCTCTCTTTCTGACAGATTTAAAAGGACAAAAGAAGTATTAGACTTGTTGTTACTAAAAATGATCTTTTCTGTCATGTTAGAGATCACAGTCATCCTATTAACTGGTCCTCTGCCAAAACTGTCTACCTTCTTCTAGCTTTCTCAGATGCTCTCTTGTTAAATCATCCCTCATACACAAGTTTCCTCATATGAATCTTAGTTTTGGTTTTGTTTTGTCTCATTATACAGTCAGATGCTCGTGACTTCAGAACGCTCGTGACTTGACCTAACATTTATCTTCAGTTTTTCTTATCTTCTTCACCTTTTCTAGATTTTCATTACCTTTCCTAACTTCTGTCTAGGAAGGTTCTCTTCTATGGGGTTTTTGCCCTACCACTACTACCTTCATATTTCCACCTGTCACTGTTGCACTTCTATTACTACTACTACTATTACTATTACTACTACTACTATTACTGTTACTACTGCTACTACTTCTTCTTTAATACTACTTTCCCCTCCTCCCGATCTACCACTCTTTTGACCTGAACTCCTCTCGTATTTTTTTCCCTGGCTCCCTTCCCTTCGTGTCTTTGTGTGTGACTTGTTAATGATCCAGCTCGAACAGAAACATCATCATAAGCTTAAGTCTCCTACGTGTGGATATTTGTTTCTTGTGTCCTTGACAACGAATGGAGTGTGAATGTTGGTAATGTTATCATTACTTAGTAACATCCAATGTTGCTGATTAGGAATTTATCTGGGTCGGTGGTATTTCTTCATTTTCTCTCCCAGTTAGTCATTCTTCTCAATTCCTCGTTTATCATCTCTGGTGTGTTAACCATTACTAGGACATTCACGTAGATGTTGAGGAGGAGTGGACTCAGACAGGAGCCCCGGGGAACTCCAGCTGTTGCTGTGAACGTTTCTGCTGTCTTATAGTTAAAAGAAGAGATGATGAGTGTGTTGGTAAGGAAGTTGTGCCAATCTCAGGTGAACATAACATGCGGGTTTGTTGCCCTTGAGGCAGTAGTAGCCTAATGTTATGTAATATATGTGGGGGTTTAAGTTATTTCACTGGTTTTGCATTGCGAAATTCTTTGAGAACCTTGAAATCTGAATCAAGCAAATATACGCTCAACAGGAATTGTGTGTAATAAAAACAAAACTTGTAGGCCAGAAATGAACAAATAGAAATTAGAATATGATTCTGGTTGATCAGACCCTGATCCACCAGGAGGCCTGGTCTCAGACCGAGCCACAGGGGTGTTGACCCCCAGAGACCCTCTCCAAGTAAACTTCAGGTGGTACAAGAACGACGGGGAATACATTTGAACCAATAACACATTCAACCCAGTTGAAAAGCTCCTTTGTTGTCAACCCTAAAGTTACGTCGAAAGACTAAAATATTTGTTTTTTTCTTTTCAAGTTAAATATATAACGTAGAGAAAATACATCAAAGTTCGCAGCCAATAGTATCGACGATTGTTCGTGGAATTGAGAAATAAAGATTTTCGGAATGCAATCTGTGAGTGAAGAGTGATAGTGGATACACACTCCTGCTGGCTGCCAGCTCAGAACCACCTCTATGCTGCCTACACACAAGGCCGATTGTTACATCACACAAAGCTGGTGACTTCCAACCTAGAAGCAGCACTATGCAATTTATACATAAGGACGATTATTTCAAAATCTACTTAAAGAAATGCTCGTCACTGTTTGTCTCCTTTCGATTATTTTTTCAATGCGGTTTTTCTTCTATTTTTACTCTACATTTTTTTGGAATTAACCCATAAGATAGATGGCAAGAATGAGGAAGGAAATTTTTCATAGGAAGAAAGAAGTAAGAAATTTTAAGTGGATAGATTTAAGTTAGTGGTTTTTGTCACATTACGAACATATTAACGTCGTAAAAAACATCAACTTAAACGCTATATTAAAAACATACATAGTGCATAAAATAGCAAATATAATTATAACATAGTTTAAGTCTACGAGAATCCAGAACAAAAACACGCAAGGAAACTTAAGCCAGAAAGGTCGCCAGATGTGCACAACTTCTGGTAGAACTTCGGACATAATTTTGAGTGAGGGATGATGAGGTGGGGCGAGAGTTGCTGTATTTTGGGGAAAGGAGAGAGAAGTGATGGGTTGGGGAAGACTGTTGTGTAGGTGTCACAGTTGTTCACGTAAAGGTTAGACAGTTCTAAGACAACAATCATGCCTGTGTGTAGCCTTATGTCTGGGTTGTGCCGTCTGAAGGCTGCGTCAGCAATGATAGAAATATATAAGGTAACCTAACTGTGAAGTTCTGTGACTGACATTAAACCACGCACACTGTACGTGGCTGATATTCAACCACCCACACTGTGCTTGGCTGATATTCTATCACCTACATTGTACGAGGCTGGCATTCCAACACCCACACTGTACGTGACTGACATTCCACCACCCACAATGCACTTGGCTGACATTCCACCACCCGCACTGTACGTAGCTGACATTCCAACGCCTACATTGTACGTGGCTGACATTCCACCAACCACATTCTGTGTGGCTGACATTCCACCACCTACATTGTACGAGGCTGACATTCCACCACCCACACTGTACATGCCTGATATTCCACCATCTACATTGTACGTAGCTAACATTCCACCACGCACACTGTACGTGGCTGACATTTCACCACCCACACTGTAAGTGGTTAACATTTCACCACCTCCATTGTACGTGTCTGACACTCCACCACACACAGTGTACGTTGCTGACATTCCAACACTCAAATTTTACGTGGTTGATATTAAACCACTCACACAGTGAGTGGCTGACATTCAACCACCTACACAGTACGTGGCTGACATTCCACCACCTACAGTGAAAGTGGCTGACATTCCGCCACAGACACAGTGCGTGACTGACATTCCAACATCTACATTGTACGTAGCTGACGTTTCACCGCCGACACTGTACGTGGCTGACATTCCACCAACCACACTGTTTGTGGCTGACATTCCACCACCTACACTGTACGTTGCTGACATTTCACCACCCACACTGTATATGGCTGACATTGCACAACCTACATTGCGCGTAGCTGACATTCCAGTAACCACATTACACTTGGCTAACATCCCACCACCTGTATTGGACGTGGCTGACATTCCACCAACTACTCTGTACGTGGCTAACATTCCACCACCGACATTGTATATGGCTGACATTCCACCGCCTACATTATACGTGGCTGAGAAATCACCACCTACATTGTACGTGACTGACATTCATCCACCTACCGTGTACGTAGTTGACATTCCACCACTCACATTTTACGTGGTTGATATTCCACCATTCACACTGTGAGTGGGTGACATTCAACCACCCACACTGTACGTGGCTAACATTACGTCACCTACATTGTACGTGGCTGACATTCCACCACCCACACTGTACATAGTTGATATTTCACCACCCACATTGTTCGTGGCTGATATTACACCACCCACACTCTACGTGCCTAACATTCCACCACCCACACTGTACGTGGCTGATATTCCACCACCTATATTGGACATAGCTGACATTCCACCACCTACATTGTGCGTAGCTGACATTCCACCACTCACACTGTACGTGTCTGACATTCCACCACCTACATTGTACGTGGTTGACATTCCACCACCCACACAGTATGAGGCTGACATTACGTCACCTACATTGTACGTGGCTGACATTCCACCACCCACACTGTACGTGGCTGATATTACACCACCCACACTCTACGTGCCTGACATTCCACCACCCACACTGTACGTGGCTGATATTACACCACCCACACTCTACGTGCCTAACATTCCACCACCCACACTGTACGTGGCTGATATTCCACCACCTATATTGGACATAGCTGACATTCCACCACCTACATTGTGCGTAGCTGACATTCCACCACCCACACTGTACGTGTCTGACATTCTACAACCTACATTGTACGTGGTTGACATTCCACCACCCAGACAGTATGTGGCTGACATTCCACCACCTATATTGTACGTGGCTGACATTCCACCACCCACACTGCACATTGCTGACATTCCACCACCCACACTGTACGTGGCTGACATTCAACCGACTACATTGTACGTGGTTGACATTCCACCACCCACACAGTATGTGGCTGACATTCCCCCACCCACACTGCATATGACTAACATTCCACCACCCACAGTGTACGTGGCTGGCATTCCACGACTCACAATTTACGTGGTTGACATTCCACCGCTCACTCTGTGAGTGGGTGACATTCCACCACCCACACTATACGTGGCTGACATTCCACCACGTACAGAGTACGTGGCTGACATTCAACCACCCACACTGTACGTTGCTGACATTCCACCACGTACAGTGTACGTGGCTGACATTCCACCACACACACTGTACGAGGCTAACATTCCACCACCCACAGTGTACGTGGCTGACGTTCCACCACGCACAGTGTACCTGGCTGACATTCCACCACTCACATTTTACGTGGTTCACATTCCACCGCTCACTCTGTGAGTGGCTGACATTCCACCACCCACACTATACGTGGCTGACATTCCACCACCCACACTATACGTGGCTGACATTCCACCACCCACACTGTACGTGGCTGATATTCCACCACCTATATTGGACATAGCTGACATTCCAACACCTACATTGTGCGTAGCTGACATTCCACCACCCACATTATACGTGTCTGACATTCCACCACCTACATTGTACGTGGTTGACATTCCACCACCCACACAGTATGTGGCTGACATTACGTCACCTACATTGTACGTGGCTGATATTCCACCACCCACACTGTACGTGGCTGATATTACACCACCCACACTCTACGTGCCTGACATTCCACCACCCACACTATTCGTGGCTGATATTCCACCACCTATATTGGACATAGCTGACATTCCACCACCTACATTGTGCGTAGCTGACATTCCACCACCCACACTGTACGTGTCTGACATTCCACCACCTATATTGTACGTGGCTGACATTCCACCACCCACACTGTACGTGGCTGACATTCAACCGCCTACATTATACGTGGTTGACATTCCACCACCCACACAGTATGTGGCTGACATTCCACCACCTATATTGTACGTGGCTGACATTCCACCACCCACACTGCACATTGCTGACATTCCACCACCCACACTGTACGTGGCTGACATTCAACCGACTACATTGTACGTGGTTGACATTCCACCACCCACACTGTACGTGGCTGACATTCCACCACCCACACTGTACGTGGCTGACATTCCACCACCTACACTTAACACGGCTGACATTCCACCAGCTACATTGGACATGGCTGACATTCCCCCACCCACACTGCATATGACTAACATTCCACCACCCACAGTGTACGTGGCTGGCATTCCACGACTCACAATTTACGTGGTTGACATTCCACCGCTCACTCTGTGAGTGGGTGACATTCAACCACTCACACTATACGTGGCTGACATTCCACCACGTACAGTGTACGTGGCTGACATTCAAGCACCCACACTGTACGTTGCTGACATTCCACCACGTACAGTGTACGTGGCTGACATTCCACCACACACACTGTACGAGGCTGACGTTCCACCACGCACAGTGTACGTGGCTGACGTTCCACCACGCACAGTGTACGTGGCTGACATTCCACCACACACACTGTACGAGGCTAACATTCCACCACCCACAGTGTACGTGGCTGACGTTCCACCACGCACAGTGTACGTGGCTGACATTCCACCACACACACTGTACGAGGCTAACATTCCACCACCCACAGTGTACGTGGCTGACGTTCCACCACTCACATTTTACGTGGTTCACATTCCACCGCTCACTCTGTGAGTGGCTGACATTCCACCACCCACACTATACGTGGCTGACATTCCACCACCCACAGTGTACGTGGCTGACATTCCACCACCCACACTGTACATGACTGACATTTCACCACCCACACTGTACGTGGTTGACATTCCATCACCTTCATTGTAGGTGGCTGACATTCCACCACTCACTCTACGTGGCACAAATTACACCACCTACATTGTACGTGGCTAACATTCCACCACCCACACTGTACATGGCTGACATTCCACCACCTTCATTGTACGTGGCTGACATTCCACAGCCCACACTGTACATGCCTGACATTCCACCACCTACCTTGTGTGTGTCTGACGTTCCATCTCTCACACTGTACGTGGCTGACATTCCATCACTTACAATGTACGTGGCTGACATTCCACCACCTACATTGTGCGCAGCTGACATTCAACCACCCACACTACACATGGCTGACATTCCACCACCCTCACTGTACGTGGCTGACATTCAACTACCCAAACTGTACGTGGCTGACTTTCCGCCACATACAGTGAACGTGACTGACATTCAACCACCTACACTGTACGAGGCTGGCATTCCACCACGTACAGTGTACGTGGCTGACATTCCACCACACACACTGTACGTGGCTGACATTCCACCACCCACAGTGTACGTGAATGACATTACACTGTCCACAGTGTACGTGGCTGACACTCCACCACTCACATTTTACGTGGTTGACATTCCATCATTCGCACTGTACGTGGCTGACATTCCACCACCTGCACTATACGTCGCTGACATTTCACCACCTACATTGTTCATGGCTGACATTCCACCACCCACACAGTTCGTGGCTGGCATTTCACCACCTACATTGTACGTGGCTAGCATTCCACCACCCACACTGTACATGGCTGACATTCCACTACATTGTACGTGGCTGATATTCCACCACCCACACTGTACGTGGCTAACATTCCACCACCTACACTGCACATTTTTGACATTCCACCACCCAAACTGTCCGTGGCTGACTTTTCACCACCTACATTGTAAGTGGTTGACATTCCAAAGCCCACACTGTGCTTAGCTGACATTCCATCAGCCTACATTGTATGTGGCTGACGTTCCACCACTCACACTGTACGTGGCTGACATTCCAATACCTACATTGTACGTAGCTGACATTCCACCACCCACACTGTACGTAACTCACATTCCACCACCAATACTGTACATGGCTGATATTCCACCACCTCAAACCATACCCCCGGCCGGGATTGAACCCGCGGTCATAGAGTCTCAAAACTCCAGCCCGTCGCGCTAACCACTAGACCAGCTAGCCACAATAAGATTCATCCAACTAGGTATATTTCTACACCATAGGAAGGTTAGCACAGGCACCTCTGTGACCACAAATGCAAGTTTTTACAGACGAATCTCCAGCTAGCGTGGCCGTGACGAACTCTAGTTCAAGTCCCTTCACTGCCGTCAACATGACTTAAGAAATCGTAATGACACGATTGCAAATAAACCATACCCCCGGCCGGGATTGAACCCGCGGTCATAGAGTCTCAAAACTCCAGCCCGTCATGTTGACGGCAGTGAAGGGACTTGAACTAGAGTTCGTCACGGCCACGCTAGCTGGAGATTCGTCTGTAAAAACTTGCATTTGTGGTCACAGAGGTGCCTGTGCTAACCTTCCTATGGTGTAGAAATATACCTAGTTGGATGAATCTTATTGTGGCTAGCTGGTCTAGTGGTTAGCGCGACGGGCTGGAGTTTTGAGACTCTATGACCGCGGGTTCAATCCCGGCCGGGGGTATGGTTTATTTGCAATCGTGTCATTACGATTTCTTAAGTCATGTTGACGGCAGTGAAGGGACTTGAACTAGAGTTCGTCACGGCCACGCTAGCTGGAGATTCGTCTGTAAAAACTTGCATTTGTGGTCACAGAGGTGCCTGTGCTAACCTTCCTATGGTGTAGAAATATACCTAGTTGGATGAATCTTATTGTGGCTAGCTGGTCTAGTGGTTAGCGCGACGGGCTGGAGTTTTGAGACTCTATGACCGCGGGTTCAATCCCGGCCGGGGGTATGGTTTATTTGCAATCGTGTCATTACGATTTCTTAAGTCATTCCACCACCTCCATTGTTCGTGGCTGATATTCCACCACCCACACACTACGTGGCTGACTTTCCACCACCCACACTGTACGTGGCTGACATTCCACCACCTTCACTGTACATGACTGACATTCCACAACCTACATTGCACGTGGCTGACATTCCACCATGTACACTGTACGTGGCTGAAATTCCACCACCTACATTGTTCTTGGCTAACTTTCTGCCACCCACGCTCTTCGTGGCTGACATTCTTCCACCATCTATACGTGGCTGACATTCAGCCACCCGCACTGTACATGGCTGTAATTCCACCACCTACATTGTACGTGTCTGATATTCCACCACCCACACTCTACGCGGCTGACATTCCACCACCCACACGTACGTGGCTGACATTCCACCACCCACACTGTACTTGGCTGACAAATAGACAACCTGTACTGTCTACACAGCCTATGCTGTCTGCCAGCTTAGTTCATATTTCGGGCACTCAGGTGCTGCCCTCTCTAGTCCTGCCCGGGTCAATGGGACGCTGGTTCCACTGGCTCACTCACTCAGCGGCCCAAACTCAGACAACAAGTCTACTCACTCTCTCGGCTACCAAGACCTAAGACAACAGGGTGACTCCTATCTCCTCGCGGCCATGGCCTTCCCGAGCCATGGGGACTTAACACACGGCATGGGCACCCCAGATTCCGCAGTTAAAAGAAGTGTCCTGGAACCACTTATCATTGATCCCCGTTCTGCAGCATCACCAATAAAGTATCGTTCACCTTGGTGGGAAGCCGTGGTCGCAGCAGTTGTGTTTGCCTGGAGAGAGGAAGGAAATAGAATGAAGTTGTGTTCACTCTATCACCCTACACTAGAAACATCCGGATAACTTCAGGATAACTCTCAACGAGTTATCCTGACGTCGTGTCTGCACGTATCAGCATCCAGACACAGGTACAAGTAGGATCTAGCCGAAATTTGCCGAATTTCGTCGAGAATTTTGACAGCTGATGTTAGTCAGCTCTGAGCATATGAGCCCCTTGTAGAGAAAGCTCTTATGCTTGTCGCTCATAGATGTTCTACAGAATCGTACCTGCTACGATTCCCATTGAAATTTGTTTCACTTCACCTCCAGACCTTCAGAGTGCAGTTATATGTAGAGAAACAAGTCTGGGGACGCATAGACTAGTGACCCCACGCTACAGCGTCCCACGCTGTTTCTCAAGTAACGTGTTCAGCGTCACTTGTATGTTCTGCTGTTGTTGTTTAGCTCATCACAGCTATTTCAGCAAGCCAGAGGTGAGTTTTGTGGTGATTTCTGCATCTCAACGTGTTTGTGGGTGGGAGAGGAGGAAACGGCCGGGTTCCTGCCTCACTCACACCTCACCTGCCTACCACCACATTCCATCACCATGTATCCACTCCCTCTGCTGTGTTGTCTGCTGTTTTCCATGTGAATTCATTGCCAGTGCTATGTATCTGTGTGCCCGAGGCCACTCGAAGCTACATGGATCAGCATGCCACGTGGATCCCGACGCCACGTAGATCCCGACGCCACGTGGGGTGTGGACGAAGCCACTTAGATCTACGAGCCACGTGAGTTACCGAGCCAGGCGTCCCAGGCCACATGCTGGGGTCTGCTTCTGCCCGACTTCATGACATCATGATGTCTGCCTGATATCACCTCGAGATGTCTGCTGATGTCACCTCGCGATGTCACGCCTACCATCACATGATGTCACATTGAGCGTTTCAGTAATTATGTCAGTATTGTCGAGAAGAGTGAAAGAAGATATATGTCGTGTGTAAATTAATTCCTCTCATCAGTGTTCTTACATGTTAGTGTATGGCTTAGTGTTAATTTTGTGCACAGAAAAGCATCAGTTGCTAGTTTAAGCCATGTTGTACCGCATGTACCGTGGGTGTGTGTAAAGTTTTCTGTGTCCAGTGTGGTCTTGAGCCCAGACCCCAGAGTAGCACCTCTGTGTTACTTGTCACCCTGTGTAACCAGCACGTTTGACAGCTGATATTAGTCAGCTCTGAGCATATGAGCCCCTTGTAGAGAAAGCTCTTATGCTTGTCGCTCATAGATGTTCTACAGAATCGTACCTGCTACGATTCCCATCGAAATTTGTTTCACTTCACCTCCAGACCTTCAGAGTGCAGTTATATGTAGAGAAACAAGTCTGGGGATGCATAGACTAACCTCTACTATAACTCCAACTGCCGAGAAAATGACACTCGTCAAGCTGTAGTTAGCCCTGTCAGCAGGTGCTGTGTCAGCCTCGTGTCAAGCTTCAGTGAGCTCTTGCACAAAGATGATGTCACTTTGACTGCTAGCTCGCTCACTGCAGTCTGGTGTATGATGTTATGACTCCCAGATGTTTCGCTGAGTCGTCTCTGTCACGACTCACTCCACACTTGCCGGCAGTGACAGCCCCAGCGACAATACCAGTCCAGAAGTGTCCTCCTGAGTCGCTTGCCAGAAGTCCCGCCCAGTTGCCGAGTTTTGATGACGCCTCACTCGAGGGCACCAGCATGTTGCGCCCCAGGTTGAGCGAAACCTGCAGTGACTCCTACGATGACTGCTTCACCATTCAAGAGGAGACCGTACTCTGTTACGTCACAGCTCAGCAGCAGTGATGTCTCCTGTGTTGCAGTATCTGTCCAGACGCAGGAAGGCGTGCAGTGACGCTCACTGCCTTTGACCATGTTGTTTAGCACACCCCACATGTTTTTTTTTCTTACCTTCAGGTAGGAAGTTTTTTTTCCATGTCCATATGTATATATGTTTTATTTTGTGTTCTGTGCCCTGTTCCTGCGAGAGAGAGACCAAGTTTTTTTTTTACTACCTCCATTGTCGCGTTGGGACGACGCGAGGTAGGTGACCGAGCAAATGCAGACAGCCTGTACTGTCTGCACACCCTATGCTGCCTGCCAGCTTAGTTCATGTTTCGCGGAATTCAAGTGCTGCCCTCTCTAGGCTTGCCCAGGTCAGTGGGACGCTGGTCCCACTCGCTCACTCACTCAGTGGCCCAGACTCAGACAAGAAGTGTCCACTCCTCTCTTCCTAGTGGGCATGGCCCTCTCGAGCCATGGGCACAAACACACAAGCCGGTGTACCCACCACGACTTTGCAAATAAAGTAAGAAGCCTCCGAAGACGTTTGTAATTGAACACCGCTTTCAGCTTATCAAGTTTTTATATCGTTCACAGACATTCCACCACCCACACTGTACGTGGCTGACATTCCACCACCCACACTGTACGTAGCTGACATTCCACCACCCACACTGTACGTGGCTGACATTCCACCACCCACACTATACGTTACTGACATTCCACCACCCACACTGTACGTGGCTGACATTCCACCACCCACACTGTACGTGGCTGACATTCCACCACCTACATTGTACGTGGCTGACATTCCACCACCTACATTTTACGTGGCTGACATTCCACCACCTACATTGTACGTGGCTGACATTCCACCACCCACACTGTACGTGGCTGACATTTCACCACCCACACTGTATGTGGCTGACATTCCACCACCCACACTGTACGTGGCTGACATTCCACCACCTACATTGTACGTGGCTGACATTCCACCACCTACATTGTACGTGGCTGACATTCCACCACCCACACTGTACATGACTGACATTCCACCACCTACATTGTACGTGGCTGACATTATACAGCCCACACTGTACATGACTGACATTCCACCACCCACAATGTACGTGCCTGACATTCCACCACCCACACTGTACATGGCTGACATTCCACCACCTACATTGTACGTGGCTGACATTATACAGCCCACACTGTACATGGCTGACATTCCACCACCCACACTGAACATGGCTGACATTCCACTACCTACATTGTACGTGGCTGACATTATAGTGCCCACACAGTACATGGCTGACATTCCACCACCTACATTGTACGTGGCTGACATTCCAACATCCACACTGTATGTAACTCACATTCCACCACTCACACTGTACGTGGCTGATATTCCACCACCCACACTGTACGTGGCTGAAACGCCGCCACCCACAGTGTACGTGGATGACATTCCACCACCTACAGTGTACGTGGCTGACATTCTACCACCCACGCTGTACATGGCTGACATCCCACCACCCACACTGTACATGGCTGACATTCCACCACCCACACTGTACATGGCTGACATTCCACCACCCACACTGTACGTGGCTGACATTCCACCACCTACACTGTACATGGCTGACATACCACCACCCACACTGTGCATTGCTGACATTCCACCACCCTCACTGTACGTGGCTGACATTCCACTACCCACACTGTACATGGCTGACATTCCACCAACCACACTGAACATGGCCGACATTCCACCACCCACACTGTACGAGACTGACATTCCACCACCTACACTGTACATGGCTGACATTCCACCACTCAAGCTGTACATGGCTGACATTCCATCACCCACACTGTACATAGCTGACATTCCACCACCCACACTGTATATGGCTGACATTCCACCACCCACACTGTACATGGCACACATTCCACCACCCACACTGTACGTGGCTGACATTCCACCATCCACAATGTACATGGCTGATATTCCACCACCCACACTGTACATGGCTGACATTCCACAACCTACACTGTACATGGCTGACATTCCACCACCTACACTGTACATGTCTGACATTCCACCACTCACACTGTACATGGCTGACATTCCAGCACCCACACTGTAGGTGGCTGACATTCCACCACCCACACTGTACATGGCTGACATTCCACCATCCGCACTGTACATGGCTGACATTGCAGCGCCCACACTGTACATAGCTGACATTCCACAACCCACACTGTACTTGGCTGACATTCCAACACCCACACTGTACATAGCTGACATTCCACCACCCACACTGTACATGGCTGACATTCCAGCACCCACACTGTACATAGCTGACATTCCATCACCCACACTGTACATGGCTGACATTCAACCACCCACACTGTACATGGCTGACATTCCAGCACCCACACTGTACATAGCTGACATTCCACCACCCACACTGTATATGGCTGACATTCCACCACCCACACTGTACATGGCTGACATTCCACCACCCACACTGTACATGGCTGACATTCCACCACCAACACTGTACATAGCTGACATTCCACCACCCACATTGTACATAGCTGACATTCCACCACCCACACTGTACATAGCTGACATTCTACCACCCACACTGTACATGGCTGACATTCCACCACCCACACTGTACATAGCTGACATTCCACCACCCACACTGTATATGGCTGATATTCCACCACCCACACTGTACATGGCTGACATTCCACCACCCACACTGTACATGGCTGACATTCCACCACCCACACTGTACATAGCTGACATTCCACCACCCACACTGTACATGGCTGACATTTCACCACCCACACTGTACATGGCTGACATTCCACCACCCACACTGTATATGGCTAACATTCCACCACCCACACTGTACATAGCTGACATTCCACCACCCACACTGTATATGGCTGACATTCCACCACCCACACTGTACATGGCTGACATTCCACCACCAACACTGTACATAGCTGACATTCCACCACCCACACTGTATATGGCTGACATTCCACCACCCACACTGTACATGGCTGACATTCCACCACCCACACTGTACATAGCTGACATTCCACCACCCACACTGTACATGGCTGACATTCCACCACCCACACTGTATGTGGCTGACATTCCACTACCCACACTGTACATGGCTGACATTCCACCACCCACACTGTACATGGCTAACATTCCACCACCCACACTGTACATGGCTGACATTCCACCACCCACACTGTACATGGCTGACATTCTACCACCCACACTGTACGTGGCTGACATTCCACCACCCACACTGTACATGGCTGACATTCCACCACCCACACTGTACATGGCTGACATTCCACCACCCACACTGTACATGGCTGACATTCCACTACTCACACTGTACATAGCTGACATTCCACCACCCACACTGTATATGGCTGACATTCCACCACCCACACTGTACATGGCTGACATTCCACCACCCACACTGTACATGGCTGACATTCCACCACCCACACTGTATATGGCTGACATTCCACCACCAACACTGTATATGGCTGACATTCCACCACCCACACTGTACATGGCTGACATTCCACCACCCACACTGTACATGGCTGACATTCCACCACCCACACTGTACATAGCTGACATTCTACCACCCACACTGTACATGGCTGACATTCCACCACCCACACTGTATATGGCTGACATTCCACCACCCACACTGTACATGGCTGACATTCCACCACCCACACTGTACATAGCTGACATTCTACCACCCACACTGTACATGGCTGACATTCCACCACCCATACTGTACATAGCTGACATTCCACCACCCACACTGTATATGGCTGACATTCCACCACCCACACTGTACATGGCTGACATTCCACCACCCACACTGCACATGGCTGACATTCCACCACCCACACTGTACATAGCTGACATTCCACCACCCACACTGTACATGGCTGACATTCCACCACCCACACTGCACATGGCTGACATTCCACCACCCACACTGCACATGGCTGACATTCCACCACCCACACTGTAGATGGCTGACATTCCACCACCCACACTGTACATGGCTGACATTCCACTACTCACACTGTACATAGCTGACATTCCACCACCCATACTGTATATGGCTGACATTCCACCACCCACACTGTACATGGCTGACATTCCACCACCCACACTGTACATGGCTGACATTCCACCACCCACACTGTATATGGCTGACATTCCACCACCCACACTGTATATGGCTGACATTCCACCACGCACACTGTACATGGCTGACATTCCACAACCCACACTGTACATGGCTGACATTCCACCACCCACACTGTACATAGCTGACATTCTACCACCCACACTGTACATGGCTGACATTCCACCACCCACACTGTATATGGCTGACATTCCACCACCCACACTGTACATGGCTGACATTCCACCACCCACACTGTACATAGCTGACATTCTACCACCCACACTGTACATGGCTGACATTCCACCACCCACACTGTACATAGCTGACATTCCACCACCCACACTGTATATGGCTGACATTCCACCACCCACACTGTACATGGCTGACATTCCCCCACCCACACTGTACATGGCTGACATTCCACCACCCACACTGTACATGGCTGACATTCCCCTCACCCACACTGCACATGGCTGACATTCCACCACCCACACTGTACATAGCTGACATTCCACCACCCACACTGTACATGGCTGACATTCCACCACCCACACTGCACATGGCTGACATTCCACCACCCACACTGCACATGGCTGACATTCCACCACCCACACTGCACATGGCTGACATTCCACCACCCACACTGCACATGGCTGACATTCCACCACCCACACTGCACATGGCTGACATTCCACCACCCACACTGCACATGGCTGACATTCCACCTCCCCTCTCGCCTTCCTCAACCCATCACTCGTCTCTCCTTCCTCCAAAATACATCTCACAATCAAAATTATCTCTCAAGTTGTGCCAGAAGTTTTAAGTACATCTGGTGTCCT
>NC_091297.1:70912005-70927005 GCF_038502225.1 Cherax quadricarinatus | reverse complement strand
TCAGTGATGCTAAGATCACTGGTGGTAGTGTTCAGATCACTCCAGAACACCTGTGTGTCTCAGTGATGCTAAGATCACTGTTGGTAGTGTTCAGATCACTCCAGAACACCTGTGTGTCTCGGTGATGCTAAGATCACTGTTGGTAGTGTCCAGATCACTCCAGAACACCTGTGTGTCTCAGTGATGCTGAGATCACTGGTGGTAGTGTCCAGATCACTCCAGAACACCTGTGTGTCTCGGTGATGCTAAGATCACTGTTGGTAGTGTTCAGATCACTCCAGAACACCTGTGTGTCTCAGTGATGCTGAGATCACTGTTGGTAGTGTCCAGATCACTCCAGAACACCTGTGTGTCTCGGTGATGCTAAGATCACTGGTGGTAGTGTTCAGATCACTCCAGAACACCTGTGTGTCTCAGTGATGCTAAGATCACTGTTGGTAGTGTTCAGATCACTCCAGAACACCTGTGTGTCTCGGTGATGCTGAGATCACTGTTGGTAGTGTTCAGATCTCTCCAGAACACCTGTGTGTCTCGGTGATGCTAAGATCACTGTTGGTAGTGTTCAGATCACTCCAGAACACCTGTGTGTCTCGGTGATGCTGAGATCACTGTTGGTAGTGTTCAGATCTCTCCAGAACACCTGTGTGTCTCGGTGATGCTAAGATCACTGTTGGTAGTGTTCAGATCTCTCCAGAACACCTGTGTGTCTCGGTGATGCTAAGATCACTGTTGGTAGTGTTCAGATCTCTCCAGAACACCTGTGTGTCTCGGTGATGCTAAGATCACTGTTGGTAGTGTTCAGATCACTCCAGAACACCTGTGTGTCTCGGTGATGCTAAGATCACTGGTGGTAGTGTTCAGATCACTCCAGAACACCTGTGTGTCTCGGTGATGCTAAGATCACTGGTGGTAGTGTTCAGATCACTCCAGAACACCTGTGTCTCGGTGATGCTAAGATCACTGGTGGTAGTGTTCAGATCACTCCAGAACACCTGTGTTCACTAGTCTTGCATGTGTTTATCCCCTCAGCTGAAGGTTCCTTCATGCCGTTGAAGGAAAACCTCTGGATCTAAAGAACTGGACCTGTGCTCCACTTCCTTGGATCGAACCTGAATGCCTCTGATTCTCGTTTCCCCTCCCCCAGGCGCTGATGACTCCTACGTGTCTAGCGCTCCTCGATTGTGATGATAGCATTTTATGTGCTTCGTTGAAGAGAGAGTGAGAGAGTAAATCCACTCGAAACAGATGAGAAGCCAGGCTTGAGGTGCGTAAATAAGCCATCCTTGGAATGCATGATAAGCCAGACACTGTATGACCCCTGACGGGTTTAGTGCTCCCATATAATGTTTACAGTAATTACGCCCTATAACGTCTGTGTTATTATTGCTAATAGTGAAATACAAACCCATTAACATCATAATTTTGGCTATAAATCGCCTCTTTGATGTATATATGGAATGCACGTACGCCTTTGTGCACGTCTCGCGCAGCAGGCTAGCGTACGTACATGATGGGTCCACTGTTGATGGGAGCAGATTCGCGCACGTGCACGCTGAGTGCATGTCTGATGGGACAGGTTGGGACATCCACACGCTGAGTGCACACCTTGTGTAGCAGATTCATGTACGTGCATGCCGAGTGCACATCTGATTATTGCTGCACCATTTTTCTCCTGATATTCTTCAGTGACACTGACCTGTAGTGTAATGCTGCCTATTTGTACTTGCCACTACGTTTACTGTCTCCAGTACCACTGATAGTTGCCCTGTATCAAGGAACCTGCGATCTTCCCTGTGAGTCGTCTTCCTCTCTCTCGGAACCCACAGGTCAGTTATCTTAGAGGCATCCAGCTCCCTCAGTAGCTGGGTTAACTCTAAGATAACTGACCTGTGGGTCAGTTATCTTAGAGGCATCCAGCTCCCTCAGTAGCTGGGTTAACTCTAAGATAACTGACCTGTGGGTCAGTTATCTTAGAGGCATCCAGCTCCCTCAGTAGCTGGGTTAACTCTAAGATAACTGACCTGTGGGTCAGTTATCTTAGAGGCATCCAGCTCCCTCAGTAGCTGGGTTAACTCTAAGATAACTGACCTGTGGGTCAGTTATCTTAGAGGCATCCAGCTCCCTCAGTAGCTGGGTTAACTCTAAGATAACTGACCCACAGGTCAGTTATCTTAGAGGCATCCAGCTCCCTCAGTAGTTTCTTCACCTCTTTTCTTAATGTGTATATTGTGTCCAGTCTTCTTTGGTGAAATTTCTCTTTGACTCACTGGTAATTTCTCTTTGACTTACTGGTAATTTCTCTTTGACTTACTGGTAATTTCTCTTTGACTTACTGGTAATTTCTCTTTGACTCACTGGTAATTTCTCTTTGACTTACTGGTAATTTCTCTATATTCTCTAAGAAAACATCCTTCAATATATTGTTAAACTCCTCGCACTTCCTGTTACATTCTTGTTATCATTCCTCCTCCGATATTCGTCTCAATAACGGGTCTTTTGCTGTCATTTTGTTTTCCGAGCGACGGTACAGCATGTGCGGTTCAGATTTCGTTTTTGATGCTGCTGTGTTCTCATACTGTGTCAGCCTTGCCTCTTACCCGCTTACCTGGAGTATACCTGGAGAGGGTGTCAGGGATGAACGCCACGTAGCCCAGACTGTGACCAGACATCGCGGTGGATCAGAGCCTGATCAACCAGACTGTTACTGTTGGCTGCACGCAAACCAACGCAAACCACCCCGGCTGGTCAGATACTGACTTTAGGTGCCTGTCCAGCGCCTTCTTGAACACAGCCAGGGATCTGTTTGTAATCCCCTTAGGTATGGTGGGAGGCAGTTGAACAGTCTTGGGCCCCTGATACTTACAGTGTTGTCTCTTAGTGTACTAGTGGCGCCCCTGCTTTCATGGGGGGATCTTACATCTCAGGCCCAGTCTTTTGCTTTCGTAGGGAGTGATTTTCGTATGCAAATTTGGAACTAGTCCCTCCGAGATTTTCCAAGTCTATATTATTAAGTATCTTTCTCGCCTGCGTTCCAAGGAGTACAAATCAAGGGACTTAAACTGTTCCCAATTATTTACGTGCTTTATCGCACATATACGTGCCGTAAAAGTTCTCAGTACATTCTCCAGGTCTAAAATTTCGCCTGTTTGAGAGGGGCAGTTAGTGAGCAACAATATTCCAGCCTAGAGAGAATAACTGCTTTGAAGAAAATCATCATGGGCCTGGCATCCCTAGTTTTGTAGATGAATGGTTCAGAGAACCGACATGTTGATAAATTAGACACATGTGCAACTCTTAGGTATCTTTATTGAGGAAACGTTTCGCCACACAGTGGCTTCATCAGTCCATACAAAGGAGAATCTTGAAGAACAGGAGGAGAATGAGGTAATCAGTCCATCAACCTTGAGTCGATGTGGTCAGTCCATCAATCTTGAATAGAATACGGCATACGTGCTGAGAAGGAGCTTATAAACCGTTGGCAGGAGAGTTGCACATGTGTCTAATTTATCAACATGTCGGTTCTCTGAACCATTCATCTACAAACCTGTCAGACACTGCAACTTCTTGGGATCTTAATACTTGGGAATTCTTCGCTTGCCTAATTCTTGGGCACGACCTACTTCCACATTGAACAAATGTTACACGACCTATGACTGCTGCACCTCTCCTGCCATACGGTTTATAAGCTCCTTCTCAGCACGTATGCCGTATTCTAATCAAGATTGATGGACTGACCACATCGACTCAAGGTTGATGGACTGATTACCTCATTCTCCTCCTGTTCTTCAAGATTCTCCTTTGTATGGACTGATGAAGCCACTGTGTGGCGAAACGTTTCCTCAATAAAGATACCCAAGAGTTGCACATGTGTCTAATTTATCATCCCTAGTTTTGCGGGTTGTTATTATCCATCCTATTATTTTACTATGAGATATGTTAAATACATTGTTGTGATCTTTGAAAGTGAGATTGTTCGACATTATCACTCCCAGGTCCTTCACATTAACTTTTCGCTCTACAGTAATATGTGATAGGATTTTTTTATACTCCGATACACTTTTTATTTCCACGGGTTTTCCACATCTGAGTAAGTGAAATTCCTCTTCATTGAACTTCATATTGCTTTCCGTGGCCCATGTAAAGATTTGGTTGATGTCCGCTTGGAGTCTTTCAGTGTCATCAACGGATGACACTGTCATGCAGATTCAGGTGTCATCCGCAAAGGAAGACACGGTACTGTCTATGTCACATATAAGGATAAGGAACAGGATGGGAGAGAGTACTGTGCCTTATGGAACAGAGCTTTTCACTGTGGCTGCCTCAGACTTTACTCTGTTTAATATTACCCGTTGTGTTCTGTTTGATAGGAGGTTATAGATTCATCTACCAACTTTTCCTGTTATTTCTTTATCACATATTTTGTGCACTATTACATGGTCGCACTTGTCGATGGCTCTCGCAAAGTCTGTGTTTACTACGTTTGCATTTTGTTTGTTCTCCAGTGCATCTAAGACCTTGTCATAGTGTTCCAGTAGTTGGGACAGACAGGAGCGACCTGCTCTAAATCCACGTAGCTCTGGGTTGTGTAACTGATGGATATCCAGGTAGGTAGCGATCTCGCTTCGTAGAACCCTTTCAAAGATTTTTATGATATGGGACGTTAGTGCTATAGGTCTGTAATTCTTTACAATTGAATTACTGCCACCTTTATGGAGACTGGGGCTATGTTTCTTGTTTTTAGAGAGTGTGGGATGACCCCTGTGGCCATGCTTCCTCTCCATAGAATACTGAAGGCACGTGAAGGGGCGTCTTGTAGTTCTTGATGAACAGAGTACCATGAGTCTGGGCCTGGGCCGAGTACCTGAGCATGTTACTTATCTCTTTTTCGAAGTCTTTTATTGTTAGGATATTATCGGAGATTTTTTAATTTACCAAATTTTGAGTCTCAATCATAAAAAAAATTCGTTTAGATTTTCGACTCTCAGTCCTGTTAATGGTTCACTAAACACTGAATCATATTGAGACTTCAGTATCTCACTCACTGCTGTGCTCTGTGCGAGTCCCATCTCGTCTCAGCAGAGTCCAGTACTGGATCTAAACTTGTATTCGTTTCTAATTCTTCTTCGCCACTTTGTTGTCTGTTGTTCTTGCATTTATGTATTTTTCCAATACTGTTAAACTTTTATTTTTAGCGTAATTGCATCTCTGGGTGAACCATAGGTTATCTCTCTCTCTCTCTCTCTCTCTCTCTCTCTCTCTCTCTCTCTCTCTCTCTCTCTCTCTCTCTCTCTCTCTCTCTCTCTCTCTCTCTTTACACAGAGTTTGACAAGGTTGGGTTAAGGACCCCTAACTTTATTGACAAGATAAGGATTCCTAACTTTATTGACAAGATAAGGATTCCTAACTTTATTGACAAGATAAGGATTCCTAACTTTATTGACAAGATAAGGATTCCTAACTTTATTGACAAGATAAGGATTCCTAACTTTGCTTTACTGACAAGCTAAGAGCTATTACCTACATCAGCTCATTTGAAAACATTTTTATTGTAATGAAACATACAAGTAGGGAGCAGGATGAAGTTGGAGCCATCTGTGGGCCAGCATTTTCATTTGATCAGCTGACTTTATCTTGCTGACATCATAATGCTGTACGAATGTGTTCCATACTCGAGTCATCCTGGGGATAAATAATCTCAGATGGAGTGATGTTCTGGAGAAGGGTACAGCCAGAGTGAAGTTGCTGCTTTCTGCCCGTCTTGTGGTATAGAAGCTTGCTTCACGCTGTCCTCGAAGTGGAGCCAAGTGTGGTACTTTGACAGTGTTGGCCTTGTACATAACAGTAAGGCCACCAACATCCCTCTTGTGTTGAAGGCTCTGCTGAAATGACAGATCTATCCAGGATGGGTCCAAGCAAGAAATGAGGCGTCTTGATCTGTTCTCTACTCTGTTAAGCAGTCGCAGATGAGAGGGAAGGGGGGGGGGGCAGGCAAACCAAGAAAGTGAAGTATACTCAAGGTGTGAGCGTCCTTGTGCCTCATACAGAAACTTGCAACCCCTACTATCGAGCAAACGCGAGTTACATTGAAGTGCTGTAAGCTTCCTGGCTGCTTTGTTTGCAAAGATTTACAACGTGGTTCTTTATGGTCAGTTTGGAGTCAAATTTCACCCCAAGGATATCAACTTCTTCCCCGGGCACCAACACGCTCCCATTCACACTTACTACTGCTCCGGCATTACCGTCTTGGTGCCTACAGACCATCATCATTTGTGTTTTCTTAGGTGTAAATGTTCTCTGCCATCGGTTTCCCCAAGCTGATATAGCTCTTAGCTAGTGATCGATGTAGTTTAGAGCAGCTGGCATTACTTCTATTGGATAAGTAAATGCCAGAGTACAGTCGTCTGCATATGCATGTGATTCTGAGATCAGACGAAGGTCATTGAAGTAAACATTTCATAACAATGGCCCCAGCACACTTCCCCGTGGAACACCTTCCCTAATAGGATGTTTTGTCGATTCTTTTCCATTGAGAACTACCCTTAGAGATCTACATGAAGGTAATTACTGAGGAGACATAATGTAGAGCCTGCAATTCCCAGTGCTTGCAGTTTTCCCTAGAGGCCCTGTTATTACACTCGGTCGAAAGCACGAACAATGTCCAGTGCTACCACACAGGTGACTTTGGATTCATCCAGTGACTGGTGCCACTTAGTGGAGAGGTTTAACAACAGATCAGCAGCAGAGTAACCTTTCCTCAAGCCATACTGACGTTCACAAAGTAGTGAGTGGTAGTCAAAAAACTCTGTCATTTGTCTTGAGATTATTGTCTCAAGGATCTTACCAGTGATTGACAGGAGTGACACTGGTCTGTAGTTGCTGATTTCTACTCTGCTCTTCTTTTTGTGAACAGGGACTATATTTGCCTCTTTCCACAGAGAGGGCCATTTACACTGTACTAGGCAGTGCTGAAAGATGCGAGTTAGAGGTGCTGCTAGCTGGTCTGCACATCTACTCGGTAATCTTGGCCTCAACTTCTCTGGGCCGACAGCCCTTTCTTGGTCAAGCGATTTAAGAAGAAGATGCACCTCCTCCTGCCTTATTGTCACCAGTGACAGTTTTGACACAGTTCTTGCAGCTAGCCAAGAAGTGTCCCTTGCTGGATCAGGAACTTGCATTTTGGTAGCAAAGTGTTCGGCAGAGGTCCGCTTTCTCTTGACTACTAGTAGAGATGGACCCATCCTGTCGATTTGAGGTGGAATGAGTTCATCAGGCAGATAACCTTGTCTGTCCTTGACCAGGGACCACCAGGTTTTGGAGCCTACCCTACCTGATGCTAACTTTCTTTTTGTGGCCACCTCCCACTTAGAGAAGGCCTAATTTTGAACTTCACCCATATGCCTACAGGCTTGCCTGTGCAAGTTCCTGTTATAGGTAGTAAGATGTCTCTCATACCTTCGCCATGCCTTGTACTTAGCAGTAGCAGCCTCTCTACAACGAAAGCCAAACCAAGGCTGATCTGTAGGCTTTGTCACATATTGCCGGTGAGGAATGTGTTCTTGTTGTAGATTAAGAATGTGTCCAGTGAAGGCTTTCACTTGGTTGTCAGCATCCCCTTGGAGAAGAGCATTCCAATCGGTGGTGGCGAGCTCAGAGCAAAGGGCTGGCCAATTACCTCTTTCCCATAGCGGATTGTGCGTGTGGACTCCTCACCTCGTTCTGTTGGGATCTTAAGTGTCGTGAAAGCAGCATTGTGGTCAGACGATCCAGGCGATTGGGACTCGTGCCAGGACTATGGTCTTGGCGAACATTATACATACACATACAGACGATCCAACATAGCTGAGGGGCTGACAAGTGACTATACCTTCTGCCAGATCACTCACTACTGGGTCAAGGGAGGAGCCAGAGATGTGAGTAGGGAAATCAACAAAGGTTCTCATGTCAAACACTGCAAGAAGGTCATCAAAGTCCCTCTGTATAAGATGTTGGTTGAAGTCATTTTCTCTCTCTCTCTCTCTCTCTCTCTCTCTCTCTCTCTCTCTCTCTCTCTCTCTCTCTCTCTCTCTCTCTCTCTTTATTTTTTTTACACAGAGTTTGACAAGGTTAAGGATCCCTAGCTTTATTGACAAGCTATTTACAGGTTAAGAATTCCTAACTTTATTGGCAAGCTAAGAGCTATTACCTACATCAGCTCATTTGAAAGCATTTTTGTTGTTATGAGACATACAAGTAGGGAACAGGATGAAGTTGGAGCCATCTGTGGGCCAGCATTTTCATTTGATCAACTGACTTTATCTCGTTGACATCATTATGCTGTACGAATATGTTCCATACTCGAGTCATCATGGGTATGTATGATCTCAGATGGAGTGATGTTCTGGAGAAGGGTACAGCCAGAGTGAAGTTGCTGCTTTCTGCCCGTCTTGTGGCATAAAAGCTTGTTTCACGCTGTCCTCGAAGTGGATCCAAGCGTGGTACTTTGACAACATTGGCCTTGTACATAACAGTAAGGCCACCCCCATCCCTCCTGTCTTGAAGGCTCTGCTGAAATGACAGATCTATCCAGGATGGGTCCAGGCGAGAGATGAGACGTCTTGCTCTGTTCTCTACTCTGTCAAGCAGTCGCAGATGAGAGGGGGGGGGGGCAGGCAAACCAAGAAAGTGGAGCATACTCAAGGTGTGAGCGTACTTGTGCCTCGTACAGAATCTTGCAACCCCTACTGTCAAGCAGATGCGAGATACGGCGAAGTGCTGTAAGCTTCCTGACTGCCTTGTTTGCAAGATTTAAAACATGGTTCTTCATGGTTAGTTTGGAGTCAAATTTCACCACAAGGATATCAACTTCTTCTCCAGGTGCCAACACCCTCCCATTCATCCTTACTACTGCACCAGCATTACCATCATGGTGCCTAGAGACGATCATCATTTGCGTTTTCTCAGGTGCAAATGTTACTTGCCATCTATTTCCCCAAGCTGATATTGCTCTCAGCTGGTGATTGATGTAGCTTAGAGCAGCTGGCATTTCTTCTCTTGGATAAATGAATGTCAGTGTACTCTCTCTCTCTCTCTCTCTCTCTCTCTCTCTCTCTCTCTCTCTCTCTCTCTCTTTCACTCTCTTTTTACTATTGCTTCAGCTACTTCTGGGTATGAATTTTTCCTCTGCCCTCGGCAATTTCTAGCTAAAAACTGTTCCACATCTGATTCGTTATTTTCCCCATACTATTCTTTTTCATACTGCACTGCATGTTTGTGTGTGCTCACTTATTTGCTCACCTATTTGTGGTTGCAGGGGTCGAGACTCAGCTCCTGGACCCGCCTCTTCACTGATCGCTACTAGGTTCTCTCCCTCTCTGCTTCCTGAGCTTTGTCATACCTCTTCTTAAAACTATGTATGGTTCCTGCCTCCACTACTTCACTTGCTAGGCTATTCCACTTCCTGACGACTCTATGACTGAAGAAATACTTCCTAACGTCTCTGTGACTCGTCTGAGTCTTCAGCTTCCAGTTGTGACCCCTTGTTCCTGTGTCCCCTCTCTGGAACATCCTATCTCTGTCCACCTTGTCTATTCCCCGCAGTATCTTGTATGTCGTTATCATGTCTCCCCTGACCCTTCTATCCTCCAGTGTCGTCAGTCAGATTTCCCTCAACCTTTCCTCGTACGACATTCCCCTGAGCTCTGGGACTAGCCTTGTTGCAAACCTTTGTACTTTCTCTAACTTCTTGACGTGCTTGACCAAGTGTGGGTTCCAGACTGGTGCTGCATACTCCAGTATGGGTCTAACACACACAGTGTACAGTGTCTTGAACGATTCCTTATTAAGGTATCGGAACGCTATTCTCAGGTTTGCCAGGCGCCCGTATGCTGCAGCAGTTATTTGGTTGATGTGTGCCTCCGGTGACGTGCTCGGTGTTATGGTCACCCCAAGGTCTTTCTCCCTGAGTGAGGTCTGTAGTCTTTGTCCACCTAGCCTATACTCCCCAATCTTCATAACTTTGCATTTGGCAGGGTTGAATTCGAGAAGCCAGTTTCTGGACCACATGTCCAACCTGTCCAGGTCTTTTTGCAGTCCTGCCTCATCCTCATCCGATTTAATTCTTCTCATCAGCTTCACATCATCTGCGAATAGGGACACTTCAGAGTCTATTCCTTCCATCATGTCGTTCGCATATATCAAAAATAGCACTGGTCCTAGAACTGACCCCTGTGGGACCGCGCTCGTTACAGGCGCCCACTGTGATACCTCTTCACGTACCATGACTCGTTGTTGCCTCCCTGTCAGGTATTCCCTGATCCACTGCAGTGCCCTCCCTGTTATATGCGCCTGATCCTCCAGCTTCTGCACTAATCTCATGTGAGGAACTGTGTCAAATGCCTTCCTGCAGTCTAGGAAAATGCAATCAACCCACCCCTCTCTCTCGTGTCTTACTTCTGTTACCTTGTCATAAAACTCCTGAAGGTTTGTGACACAGGATTTGCCTTCCATGAACCCATGCTGGTTTTCATTTATAATCTTGTTCCGTTCCAGGTGTTCCACCACTCTCCTGATAATCTTCTCCATGACTTTGCATACAATACATGTCAGAGACACAGGTCTGTAGTTTAGTGCCTCATTTCTGTTTCCTTTCTTAAATATGGGGACTACATTTGCTGTCTTCCATTTCTCAGGTAGTTGCCCAGTTTCAAGGGACGTGTTGAAGATTGTGGTTAGGGGCACGCACAGCATCTCTGCTCCTTCTCTAAGGACCCACGGGGAGATGTTGTCCGGTCCCATCGTCTTTGAGGTATCAAGGTCACTTAGCAGCTTCTGCACCTCCTCCCCGGTTGTTCATATGTCATTCAACACTTGTTGGTATATTCCCTCTTGATGTTCCCTTCTGTGCTGTCTTCCCAGAGCCCTTCCTGTCTCTACTGTAAAAACTTCCTTAAATCTCCTGTTTAGCTTCTTACATACCTCCTGATCGTTTCTTGTGAGTTCTCCACCTTCTGTCCTCAGTCTGATCACCTGGTCTTTGACTGTTGTCTTCCTCCTGATGTGGCTATACAACAGTTTCGGGTCAGTCTTGATTTTCGATGCTATGTTATTTTCATACTGTCGCTGGTCCTCCCTCCTTACCTGTGCATACTCGTTCCTGGCTCTGCGACTAATCTCCCTATTTTCATGTGTTCTCTGCCTTCTGTACTTTTCCATTCTCTATTGCACTTTTTTTTTTTTGTCTCCTTCACCGTCGGGTAAACCAGGGGCTTGTTCTGGTCTTCCCATTGTTTCTGTTGCCCTTGAGAATAAACCTTTCCACTGCCTCCTTGCATTTTGTTGTTACATATTCCATCATTTCATTTACTGGCTTTCCTGCCAGTTCTCTGTCCCACATAACCTCCTACAGGAAGTTCCTCAACCCTATGTAGTCCCCTCTTTTATAGTCTGGCTTTTCCCATTCAACTCCTGTTACTCTCTCCACTTGTAACTCTACTATGTATTCAAAGCACAGAACTACGTGGTCACTAGCTCCTAGGGGCCTCTCATATGTGATGTCCTCAATGTCTGAACTGCCCAGGGTGAGCACAAGGTCCAATCTTGCTGGTTCATCCTCCCCTCTCACTCTGGTAGTGTCCTTAACATGTTGGTGCATGAGGTTTTCCAGCACCACATCCAACATCTTGGCTCTCCATGTTTCAGGACCCCCATGTGGCTGCAGGTTTTCCCAGTCAATCTCCCTGTGGTTGAAATCCCCCATAACCAGCAACTTTGCTCTGCTGGAGCGAGCTCTTCTTGCCACCTCAGCAAGTGTGTCCACCATTGCTCTGTTGCTCTCTTCATATTCCTCTCTTGGCCTCCTGCAGTTCTGTGGTGGATTATACATCACCGCAATGACCACCTTGTGCTCCCCAGACTGAAGTGTACCTACTATGTAGTCCCTTTCTCCTGTCTCGTCTATACCTCCCATTTTCTCGAATTTCCATCGGTTTTTTACGAGCAGAGCAACCCCTCCTCCCCCTCTGCCCCTTCTATCTTTCCTCATGATCTTGTATCCTGGTGGGAAGATTGCATCTGTTATTGTCTCTGTGAGTTTTGTTTCTGTAACTGCTATGATGTCTGGGGACTTCTCATTGATTCTTTCTTGCCATTCCTCATATTTATTCTTTAATCCATCCGCATTTGTGAACCAAACCTTCAACTTCTGTTCTAATACTGTAACTGTGGTCCTGGGGGAATACTGGGGTTAGGAGAGCAGGAGCCCTGGTGGGGGCCTGTGGAGGTGGAGGATGAGCTCCCATAGGGGGTTGCTGTAGGGGTAGGGTTCGTGGTGGGGGGGGGTGGGAACAGAGGGATCGGTGTGTGATGGTTGGTTTGGATTGTTCTGTTGCCTTGGGGGTGTTGTGGCTGGAGTCCTTCTGCAGGTGTTTCTGGGGGGGTACTTGTCCTTCCACCTGTGCCTGGGTTATTCTGCTCTTTGTCATTTCCTCCCATTCCTCCTTTCGTTTTTGCACTCTCTCTTTCAGTATCATCCTTTCCTCCTGTGTTCTGTCTCGATCGTGGTACACACTCATGAACTCCTGTTTGCCTCTCAGCCGTGCTTTCTCCTGCAGGATCATGGTTCGAGTTGATTCTGCCTTGAAAATTACTTTTAGAGGCCGATTCCTTCTCTTTGTGAACCTCCCAATTCTACGAAAATTTGCCACCTGGGTCATGTCTCCCTCGCCTATCTTTTTTTTTTATTATTTTTATTAACACACTGGCCTATTCTCACCAAGGCAGGGTGGCCCGAAAAAGAAAAACTTTCACCATCATTCACTCCATCACTGTCTTGCCAGAAGGGTGCTTTACACTACAGTTTTTAAACTGCAACATTAACACCCCTCCTTCAGAGTGCAGGCACTGTACTTCCCATCTCCAGGACTCAAGTCCGGCCTGCCGGTTTCCCTGAACCCCTTCATAAATGTTACTTTGCTCACACTCCAACAGCACGTCAAGTATTACAACCATTTGTCTTCATTCACTCCTATCAAACATGCTCATGCATGCCTGCTGGAAGTCCAAGCCCCTCTCACACAAAACCTCCAACCTTTCCTAGGCCGACCCCTACCCCGCCTTCCTTCCACTACAGACTGATACACTCTTGAAGTCGTTCTGTTTCGCTCCATTCTCTCTACATGTCCAAACCACCTCAACAACCCTTCCTCAGCCCACTGGGCAACAGTTTTGGTAATCCCGCACCTTCTCCTAACTTCCAAACAACGAATTCTCTGCATTATATTCACACCACACATTGCCCTCAGACATGACATCTCCACTGCCTCCAGACTTCTCCTCGCTGCAACATTCATCACCCATGCTTCACACCCATATAAGAACGTTGGTAAAACTATACTCTCATACATTCCCTTCTTTGTCTCCAAGGACAAAGTTCTTTGTCTCCACAGACTCCTAAGTGCACTGCTCACCATTTTCCCCTCATCAATTCTATGATTCACCTCATCTTTCATAGACCCATCCACTGACACATCCACTCCCAAATATCTGAATACATTCACCTCCTCCATACTCTCTCCCTCCAATCTGATATCAAATCTTTCATCACCTAATCTTTTTGTTTTCCTTATAACCTTACTCTTTACTGTATTCACTTTTAATTTTCTTCTTTTACATACCCTACCAAATTCATCCACCAACCTCTGCAACTTCTCTCAGAATCTCCCAAGAGCACAGTGTCATCAGCAAAGAGCAACTGTGACAACTCCCACTTTATGTGTGATTCTTTATCTTTTAACTCCATGCCTCTTGCCAAGACCCTCGCATTTACTTCTCTTACAACCCCATCTATAAATATATTAAACAACCACGGTGACATCACACATCCTTGTCCAAGGCCTACTTTTACTGGGAAATAATCTCTCTCTTTCCTACATACTCTAACTTGAGCCTCACTATCCTCGTAAAAACTCTTCACTGCTTTCAGTAACCTACCTCCTACACTATACACTTGCAACATCTGCCACATTGCCTCCCTATCCACCCTGTCATTCGCCTTTTCCAAATCCATAAATGCCACAAAAACCTCTTTAGCCTTATCTAAATACTGTTCACTTATATGTTTCACTGTAAACACCTGGTCTACACACCCCCTACCTTTCCTAAAGCCTCCTTGTTCATCTGCTATCCTATTCTCCGTCTTACTCTTAATTCTTTCAATAATAACTCTACCATGCACTTTAACAGGTATACTCAACAGACTTATCCCCCTACAATTTTTGCACTCTCTTTTGTCCCCTTTGCCTTTATACAAAGGAACTCTGCCAATCCCTAGGTACCTTACCCTCTTCCATACATTTATTAAATAATTGCACCAACCACTCCAAAGCTATATCCCCACCTGCTTTTAACATTTCTATCTTTATCCCATCAATCCCAGCTGCCTTACCCCCTTTCATTTTACCTACTGCCTCACGAACTTCCCCCACACTCACAATGGCTCTTCCTCACTCCTACAGGATGTTATTCCTCCTTGCCCTATACACGAAATCACAGCTTCCCTATCTTCATGATACCTTCAATCGCTTTTTTCTCCTCCTGCTTTCTTTCATCATAAGTTTCCCCTTCAGCTTCGTCTAGCCCATAGACAAAAACTGATCTCTCCCTTTCCACCTCCCACTGTGACTCCCATTGCATCCTCTGAGGTGTTTTAGTTCCTTCCCGTGGAGTGTTCCTTCCTTCAGTCCCTTCCCTAGCTGTGGCCCCTATGCTCATTGGTTTGTTCTTCCTACTCACCTGTTCCTGGCCCCCACAAGTGTTTGGTAAGGTCCCTGCACATGTCCTAGTTCCTTCAATGTCTTCCAACCTCTCATTCTGTCCTAGTGTGCTCCCTGTCTTTGTTTTGGCCCCATGTGGGTTTAACAGGACCTCTGCATACAGTTTAGCTTCCATGCTCCCTTCAGACCCTTTGTCTGTGTCTGATGCAAACATTGCTGATGCTACTTCTGTATTATCATTGTCTCTAGGCTG
>NC_091297.1:70897005-70907005 GCF_038502225.1 Cherax quadricarinatus | reverse complement strand
ATTGTCGTTGGGCCTCCCTTCTTATCTGTGCATATTCATTTCTGGCTCAACGACTTCTCTCCTTATTCTCCTGGGTCCTTTGCCTTCTATATTTCTTCCATTCCCTAGAACACTTGGTTTTTGCCTCCCTGCACCTTTGGGTGAACCATGGGCTCATCCTGGCTTTGTCATTATTCCTGTTACCCTTGGGTACAAACCTCTCCTCAGCCTCCTTGCACATTGGAAATATAAACACATATGCAGTATAATGTGATCCTTTATTGACTACGTTTCGCCCACACAGCGAGCTTTTTCAAGTCACAAACAGAACTACCTGGGGTGGAAGGAACGCGAGTATTTATAGTCAGGTTCAGAATGTTGAGGTCAGGTGGAGAATGCTGCATCTGATGATGTACCGAGTGGGGTTATTGAGTCTAAAATCTTGGGTAGCTTGGAAAGGAGATTGGATAAGTTTGTGAGCAGACCTTCTGCAGTGTTCTTATGTGGGATAGCGATGAAGAAGTTTCTTGGCAAGTGGTTCAGCTATGTTATAGAAGCCACTATTCTGGTTGAAGTTGTCGGATATAGAAATAAGTGATGATTCCAGGATTCTTCGGTATTGAGTGTTGTCTTCTGTGGCGATAAGTCTTGAGTTTCTGTAGTTTATCAAGTGGTTGTGTGAATTACGGTGTTGTACGCAGGCATTCCTTGTGTCGTCAGACCTGCTTGCGTATTGGTGTTCTGAAATACGTGTTTGGAGGTCCACTCGGTACATCATCAGATGCAGCATTCTCCACCTGACCTCAGCATTCTGAACCTGACTATAAATACTCGCGTTCCTTCCACCCCAGGTAGTTCTGTTTGTGACTTGAAAAAGCCCACTGTGTGGGCGAAAAGTAGTCAATAAAGGATCACATTATACTGCATATGTGTTTATATTTCCATTGTGTCGGTATTTTATACCATTTATTTCCATCCTTTTTGCACATTGTTGCTACATATTCCATCATCTCATTAACTGGCTTCCCTGCCAGTTCTCTGTCCCACCGAACCCCGTTAAGGAAGTTCCTCATTCCCGTGTAGTCCCCTTTCTTGTAGTTTCGCTTCATTCGTTCTGGCCTTCCTGCTTCCCCCTTCACTTGTAGCTCTACTGTGTATTCGAAGCTTAAAACAACATGATCGCTGGCCCCAAGGGGTCTTTCATGTGAGATGTCCTCAATATCTGCACTACTCAAGGTGAATACTAGGTCCAGTCTTGCTGGTTCATCCTATCCTCCCTCTCTTGTAGTGTCCCTAACGTGTTGGTACATGAAGTTTTCCAGTACCACCTCCATCATCTTAGCCCTCCATGTATCTTGGACCCCATCTCCTTATGGTTAAAGTCACCCATGATCAGGAGCTTTGCCCTGCATGCATGAGCTCTTCTGGTCACTGCAGCCAGTGTGTCAACCATCGCTCTATTGCTCTCGTCATACTCTTGCCATGGCCTCCTGTACTCACCTAGTTGAAGTTGCAGGGGTCGAGTCCAAGCTCCTGGCCCCACCTCTTCACTGGTCGCTACTAGGTCACTCTCCCTGAACCATGAGCTTTATCGTACCTCTGCTTAAAGCTATGTATGGATCCTGCCTCCACTACATCGCTTCCCAAACTATTCCACTTCCTGACTACTCTGTGGCTGAAGAAATACTTCCTAACATCCCTTTGATTCATCTGTGTCTTCAGCTTCCAACTGTGTCCCCGTGTTGCTGTGTCCAGTCTCTGGAACATCCTGTCTTTGTCCACCTTGTCAATTCCTCTCAGTATTTTGTAAGTTGTTATCATGTCCCCCCTATCTCTCCTGTCCTCCAGTGTCATCAGGTTGATTTCCCTTAACCTCTCCTCATAGGACATACCTCTTAACTCTGGGACTAGTCTTGTTGCAAACCTTTGCACTTTCTCTAGTTTCTTTACATGCTTGGCTAGGTGTGGGTTCCAAACTGGTGCCGCATACTCCAATATGGGCCTAACGTACACGGTGTACAGGGTCCTGAACGATTCCTTATTAAGATGTCGGAATGCTGTTCTGAGGTTTGCCAGGTGCCCATATGCTGCGGCAGTTATTTGGTTGATGTGCGCTTCAGGAGATGTGCCTGGTGTTATACTCACCCCAAGATCTTTTTCCTTGAGTGAGGTTTGTAGTCTCTGGCCCCCTAGACTGTACTCCGTCTGCGGTCTTCTTTGCCCTTCCCCAATCCTCATGACTTTGCACTTGGTGGGATTGAACTCCAGGAGCCAGTTGCTGGACCAGGTCTGCAGCCTGTCCAGATCCCTTTGTAGTTCTGCCTGGTCTTCGATCGAATGAACTCTTCTCATCAATTTCACGTCATCTGCAAACAGGGACACCTCGGAGTTTATTCCTTCCGTCATGCCGTTCACAAATACCAGAAACAGCACTGGTCCTAGGACTGACCCCTGTGGGACCCCGCTGGTCGCAGGTGCCCACTCTGACACCTCGCCACGTACCATGACTCGCTGCTGTCTTCCTGACAAGCATTCCCTGATCCATTGTAGTGCCTTCTCTGTTATCCCTGCTAGGTCCTCCAGTTTTTGCACCAATCTCTTGTGTGGTACTGTGTCAAACGCCTTCTTGCAGTTGAACATTAAAATGGTATAAAATACCGACAGGTTGTTAGGTAAGACACATATGTTGCATATGTGTCTTACCTAACAGCCTTCTTGCAGTCCAAGAATATGCAATCCACCCACCCCTCTCTATCTTGTCTTACTGCTGTCACCATGTGTGTGTGTGTGTGTGTGTATGTGTGTTTATGTATGTGTGTATGTGTGTGTGTGTGTGTGTATGTGTGTGTGTGTGTGTGTGTGTGTGTGTGTATGTGTGTTTATGTATGTGTTTATGTGTGTGTTTGTATGTGTGTGTATGTGTGTGTGTGTGTGTGTGTGTGTGTGTGTGTGTGTGTGTGTGTGTGTGTGTGTGTGTGTGTGTGTGTGTGTGTGTGTGTGTGTGTATGTGTGTGTGTGTGTGTGTATGTGTGTGTGTGTGTGTGTGTGTGTGTGTGTGTGTGTGTGTGTGTGTGTGTGTGTGTGTGTGTGTGTGTGTGTGTGTGTGTGTGTGTGTGTGTGTATGTGTGTGAGTGTGTGTGTTGCATATTCCACGACGGGTCTGATGTATGTCGTGTGGAGAGGCTTCAAGCATTATTTTAGTGGTGTTCCTGAAAGCACTTCCGAGAACACACCTCGTTTATGCTGCAAATGTTGGGTGTGATCACCACACCATCACTCATAATTAATGAATTGAACGCAACGACTCCAGACTAAGGGACTGAATACCTCAAACTCCTCCTCATCTTCCACCTTTATTTGCATTATACTGAAGAAGCCACTGGCTGGCGAAACGTTTCCAGGATAGAGATTTCCAAATGTTGCACAAGTGTCTCATTTGTCATCTTTCTCTTCAAGCTTCTGAAGGTTATATTCTGTATTTAATGGTCTTCCTCTTGTTGTAATTAACTCCAGTAACCACTTGTTTAACCACCCTTGTTTGACCACCCTTGTTTGACCACCCTTGTTTGACCACCCTTGTTTGACCACCCTTGTTTGACCACCCTTGTTTGACCACCCTTGTTTGACCACCCTTGTTTGACCACCCTTGTTTGACCACCCTTGTTTGACCACCCTTGTTTGACCACCCTTGTTTGACCACCCTTGTTTGACCACCCTTGTTTGACCACCCTTGTTTGACCACCCTTGTTTGTATTCTCCTCGTTAGTTTCACGTATTTGTCAAGCAAGGAAAAATTTAATTAATTTCTCACTGGCAGGTCATTTACTTGTATTAAGAATAGTAATTGTCTTGGTATTAAATAAAAGCATAATACCGACAAGTAGTAAATAGACATATAATGCAGCGAAGTCTTTATTGGAGTCAATAGTGTCCACTGCATTATGAGTAATGATCTTAATATTGATCCTTACCATCACCTCCATCTTCTGTTCATTAGGTATTTTTTGATCTATTGTAGTATTTTACCTGGTCTTCCTAATATGTGAATCGACGGGATATAATATCAAATGCAGTAATACAAGCCAAGAATATGCAGGCCTCCCATCCTTCTCATGGATGATTTTTGTTGCTCTGTCATTGGTGAGATAAGACTCCTTAAATCCATATTGATTTTCTATAACAAATTCCCTCCTCTCTAGGTGTCCACCAACTTTTTTCAATATTTCTGTGGACAGTGTACGTGTAAGAGAGAATAACCTGTTATCTAGTGCCTCTGATCTGTTTGTATTATGAGACAATATTTACTAGAGATTCATACTCTTCTTCCTTTCCTTTTTAGTATCCGTGGTGATATGTTGTCAGGCTTCATGGCTTTTGATTTTTTATCTCTTTAAGCAGTTTCCTACTTCTATGGGCAGGAGACTTTACCAGTTTTTGGTGGTTAACCTTTTCGTTCTTGTTCTCTGGCACCTTCACTATCTCCTCAGTGAATACCTCCTTATGTCTTCTGATTAATTCCTTGACAATCTCTTTAGCATCTATTTTGAGTACTCCTTTCCTTAGTGTTATTATTTCGTCTTTTACAGTTGTCTTCCTTATGTAGCTGTCTAGTAGTAGTTTAGGCTCTGATTTGGCTTCTACAATTATGTCATTCTCAAATCGGTAATCTGCTTCCCTTCTTATTCTTGCATAGTCATTCCTAGCTATTATGTGCACCTGTTCACTCTCTATCATCCTCTGTGTTCTGCACTTATTTCCAGCTCTATTCGCCCCTTATACTGGCTCCTCTGCAAATCAAATTAAATCAAGGACTCTCTCTATAATATGAATTCCCGCACCTCCTTGTTGCCTCCAGCCATTTTCTCCTAAGTTGTCCGACCATTTAATTCCCTGTCCCACTGGATTACTTTTGGAAAATCTCTCATTCCCACTTAGTTCCCTCTTCTATAATATGGTTTATTTGGTACTTAATTATCTCACCACGACCACTTCTACCAAATATTCATGTCTGAACACCATGTGGTCACCAGCGCCTAGTGATACCACATATTCATGTTTATTTATGTCAGAGTCACTTGGGGTATAAACTATGTGAAATCGAGCTGGTTTCTTCCTGCCTTCATTCTTGTGCTTTCCTTCAGAAATTGTTGTGAAGAAAATTTTCACTAACACCTTCATCAGTTTTGTTCTCCATGTTTCCAACCCTCCACTATGTGGGCCCGAGTTTGTAACTGTAATCCATTAAATTCATTAGCTTTACTGTGATCCTACTCTCTCTCTCTCTCTCTCTCTCTCTCTCTCTCTCTCTCTCTCTCTCTCTCTCTCTCTCTCTCTCTTTCTCTTTGCTGCTTTTTCTAAAAATCATATAGTGAGTGTCGTTGCCTCGCCTGAGGTTCCTGGTGTTCAGTAAAGCTTATACGTCACTCTTAAAATTACTCTGCGTCACCTTATTTATCTTAATATATTCTCACTCAGATTACCAGTAATTATGTTTCTCAGCTCCTCAACATTCCACTGACTACTTACCCTTCATGCCACCCGTCCTCTGTTAGCGTTCTTCTCACTGTAGTTTACATGGGAGGGGAGTGATAGCATGGGAGGGAGAGTGACAGCATGGGTGGTTGAGTGATAGCATGGGAGGGGGAGCGATGGCATAGGAGGGAGAGTGATAGTATGGGAGGGGAGAGTGATACCATGGAAGGGGTAGTGACAGCATGTAAGGGGGAGTGACAGCATGTAAGGGGGAGTGACAGCATGGAAGGGAGAGTGACAGCATGGGAGGGGGAGTGACAGCATGGGAGGGGGAGTGACAGCATGGGAGGGTTGAGTGATAGGGAGTGGTATTTTTAAAGCTGGTCTGTAGAGTAGGAACGGGAGTCGGAGGAGAGTTGTAGGTCAAGTAGGCGAACCATGAGTGTGTGTGTACTCACCTATATGTGGTTGCAGGGGTCGATTCATAGCTCCTGGCCCCGCCTCTTCACTGGTCGATACTAATTCACTCTCTCCCTGCTCCATGATATTTGTCATACCTCTTCTTAAAGCTATTTATGGAACTTGCTTCCACTACTTCACTCTCCAGATTATTCCAGTTCCTGACAACTCTAAGACTAAAGAAATACTTCCTAACATCCCTATGACTCATCTGCGTTTTCAGTTTCCAATTGTGTCCCCTTGTTTCTGTATCCCATCTCTGAAACATTCGATCCTTGTCCATCTTGTCAATGCCTCTTAGTATTTTATACGTTGTTATCATGTCCCCTCTATCCCTCCTATCCTCTAGTGTCATCAGGTTGAGTTCCCTTAACCTCTCCTCATAAGACATACCCCTCAGTTCCGGGACTAATCGTGTTGCAAATTTTTGCACTTTCTCCAATTTCGTGACGTGTTTGACTAAGTGAGGGTTCCATACTGGCGCTGCATATTCCAGTATAGGCCTTATGTACACTGTGTACAATGTCGTGAATGACTCCTTACTCAGATGTCTAAACGCCAATCTCAGGTTTGCCAATCTCTCATATACTTCAGCAGTTATTTGATTGATGTGTGCCTCAGGGGGACATGTTCGTTATAATGCTTACCCCAAGATCCTTTTCTTTAACTGACGTTTGCAGCTGTTGGTTTCCTAACCTGTACTCCGTCTGCGATCTTCTGTGTCCTTCCCAAATCTTCATGATCTTACCCTTACTGGGGTTAAACTCCAGGAGCCATTTGTCGGACCATACTTGTAGTTTGTCCATATCCCCTTGTAATCTTAACTGATCCTCGCCCACTTGTATTCTCCTCATCAGTTTCACATCATCAGCGAACAGTGACACTTCTGAATCTATTCCTTCCACCAAGTCATTCACGCATACAAGAAACAGCACCGGGCCTAGGACTGAACCTTGTGGAACCCCACTCGACACATTCGCCCACTCCGACACTTCATCACGTACCAACACACGTTGTTTCCTTCCTGTCAGGAATTCCCTGATCCATTGCAGTACTTTCCCCGTTATTCCTGCCTGCTCCTCTAATTTTTGCACCAGTCTCTTGTGTGGTACTGTGTCAAAAGCCTTCTTGCAGTCCAAAAAGATGCAATCTACCCATCCCTCTCTCTCTCCTGTCTTACATATGTTACCTTATCGTAGAACTCAAGTAAATTTGTGACACAGGATTTCCCATCTCTGAAGCCGTGCTGACTGTCATGTATGAGCCCAATCTTATCAATGTGTTCCACTACTTTTCTCCTGATAATCTTTTCCATGACTTTACATACTATACAAGTCAGTGACACTGGTCTGTAGTTTAATGATGCCTGTCTGTCCCCTTTCTTAAAAATTGGAACTACATGTGCTGTCTTCCACGCCTCAGGCAACTACCCTGTTTCGATAGATTTATTGAAGATTGCTGCTAAGTGCACACACAGTTCCTCTGCTCCCTCTCTCAGTATCCATGGAGATATGTTATCTGGGCCCACCGCCTTTGAGGTATCTAGTTCGTCTAGCAATTTCTTCACCTCTACCTTGGTTATGTGTATTGTGTCCAGCGCCTACTGGTGCACCCTACCTCCACAGTTTGCTGGAAGCATTCCTGACTCTATTGTGAATACTTCTCTAAATCTTTTGTTTAGTTCATCACATACTTCTTGGTCACTCTTCGTCAGCTTCCCTCCTTCTTTCCTCAGCCTGATTACCTGGTCCTTGACTGTTGTTTTTCTCCTAATGTGACTGTATAACAACTTTGGTTCAGATTTGGCTTTTGATGCTATGTCGTTCTCGTATTGCCTCTGGGCCTCCCTCCTTATCCTTGCATATTCGTTTCTGGTTCTTCTGCTCAGCTCCTTGTTTTCTTGAGTCCTTTGCCTTCTATACCTTTTCCATGCTCTAGCACACTTGGCTTTGGCCTCTTTACACCTCCAATTAAACCATGGGCTCACTCTGGTCTTACCATTTTTTCTGTTGCCCTTTGGTATGAACCTTTCCTCTGCCTCCCTGCACTTAGTGGTTACTATTTCCATCATTTCATTTATTGTCTTTCCATCTAGTTCTCTTTCCCACTGCACTTCATGCAGGAAACTTCATTCCTATGTAGTCCCCTTTTTTGAAGATTGGTTTCTCTCTTTGTTCTCGTGCTGCTGCATTCTCCACTGTTAACTCAACAAGATATTCAAAACTCAGGACATCATGATCACTAGCGCCAAGGGGTCTTTCATGGGTAATATCCCTTATGTCTTAGCTATTCAAGGTGAATATGAGATCCAGCCTTGCTGCAACATCCTCTCCTCTCTCTCTGGTTGTATCCCTAACATGTTGATGCACGAAGTTCTCCAATACAGTCTCCAACATCTTAGCCCTCCATGTTTCTGGTCCCCCATGTGGCTCTAGGTTTTCCCAGTCAATCTCATCATGATTGAAATCCCCCATTATAAGCAATTTTGTCCTACCCATATGAGCCCTCCTGGCCACTTCAGCTAGTGTATCTACCATTGCCCTATTGCGCACATCATTCTCTTCTCTTGTTCTCCTGCTGTAAAGTGGTGGGTTATACATCACTGCTATCATCACCTTTGGACCACCAGTCTGAAGTGTTCCTACAATGAAGTCGTCTGTTTCCCTTATTTCCATTCCTCCCATCTCCTCAAAACTCCACTGGTTTTTTATGAGCAATGATACTCCTCCCCCTCCTCTGTTCTCTCTGTCTTTCCTCATAATCTGATATCCAGGTGGAAAATTTGCATCTGTTATCATCCCTGTAAGTTTTGTCTCTGTTAGTGCTATGATGTCAGGTGATGCATCAATGATGCGTTCTTACCACTCTTCACTCTTATTTGTTATTCCATCTGCATTGGTGTACCATACCTTTAGCTTCCTTTCCATTACTGTATTTTGGGAGATGGAAGAGGAAGGTGCAGGCTGGGAGGGTGAGAGACAGGGCACAATATTATGGGAGGCTGCTGTGACTGTGGAATTAGTGCTTAGGGGGATGGTGGCTATGGAGTGAGGTTCGTTTCTGTTTACTGTGTTTGGTTGATATGTGGCGACAGAGGTTGAGAGGTTTCTGTAAGCATTTGTGTTTGATGTTCCCCCAAAGTCTGAGTTTTCCTGTCTGTCGTTGCCTGTCCTATCTCTCTTTCCTTCCACTGGTTCTGTCTTGCTCTCACTTTCAGTTGTTCCCTTACCTTTCATGTTCTGTCTCGATCGAGGAACACTTTTTGATAATCTGGAGAGTCCTTTATTAACAGTGGTTTCTGTTGTAGTATCCTGTTCTTTACCACATCTGTCTTGAATGTCAATCTGATTGGTCGATTTTTTTCTCTCAAATACTCTCCAAGTCTGTGAAAATTTTCTACCTGAGACATGTCCCTCTCTCCTGTAATTGCAATGATGTTCTTAATCTCTGTTTTCTCCCAATGCTTTCTTTCATCATAGGTCTGCCCTTCAGCCTCCTGAAGCCCATGAATAATTATTGACCTCTCCCTCTCCTCTTCCCATTTCTTTTCCCTCTTTATCTCTGGATCTGATTTAAGCATCTCCTTTGCTGTTTTCTTAATCATCTCCCAGACACCACGATGGCCTGAAATTATTGCTGCAAAAGACTGCTTAGATCCATCCCCTCCTTCAGTCCCCTCACTGCCTGCTGTTCCTATTTCAGTCATCTTGCTCCTTTCGGACATCATCTTTAGATCCTTCTTTATCACATCCATTTCTTCCTCCAATCTTGCTCTCTGCAGATATTTGCTATAACATGTTATTGCAAAGCTCGTTTAACCTTTTCTCCCATTGTTGTTCCATTTTGTTCTTGAGCCGTTCTACTCATTCTTCCTTTTCCGACCAGCCATCATCGGTTCCCTTGAATTTACGTCCTCCCTTTTGAGAGCCCATTTTGTTTTTATCCTGTTGGGAGGTTCTAGCTGCTTCGGCTTATCGTAAAAATGTGTGTGTGGTGGGAGTATTTATGAGCTAATGTGTTAGGTTAGGTTTGTGTGTGTGTGTGTGTGTATGTGTGTGTGTGTGTGTGTGTGTGTGTGTGTGTGTGTGTG
>NC_091297.1:70884505-70894505 GCF_038502225.1 Cherax quadricarinatus | reverse complement strand
CAACCTCACTCACTACCTTCACTCACCTTCACTAACCTCACAACCTCACTCACTACCTTCACTCACCTTCACTAACCTCACAACCTCACTCACTACCTTCACTCACCTTCACTAACCTCACAACCTCACTCACTACCTTCACTCACCTTCACTAACCTCACAACCTCACTCACTACCTTCACTCACCTTCACTAACCTCACAACCTCACTCACTACCTTCACTCACCTTCACTAACCTCACAACCTCACTCACTACCTTCACTCACCTTCACTAACCTCACAACCTCACTCACTACCTTCACTCACCTTCACTAACCTCACAACCTCACTCACTACCTTCACTCACCTTCACTAACCTCACAACCTCACTCACTACCTTCACTCACCTTCACTAACCTCACAACCTCACTCACTACCTTCACTCACCTTCACTAACCTCACAACCTCACTCACTACCTTCACTCACCTTCACTAACCTCACAACCTCACTCACTACCTTCACTCACCTTCACTAACCTCACAACCTCACTCACTACCTTCACTCACCTTCACTAACCTCACAACCTCACTCACTACCTTCACTCACCTTCACTAACCTCACAACCTCACTCACTACCTTCACTCACCTTCACTAACCTCACAACCTCACTCACTACCTTCACTCACCTTCACTAACCTCACAACCTCACTCACTACCTTCACTCACCTTCACTAACCTCACAACCTCACTCACTACCTTCACTCACCTTCACTAACCTCACAACCTCACTCACTACCTTCACTCACCTTCACTAACCTCACAACCTCACTCACTACCTTCACTCACCTTCACTAACCTCACAACCTCACTCACTACCTTCACTCACCTTCACTAACCTCACAACCTCACTCACTACCTTCACTCACCTTCACTAACCTCACAACCTCACTCACTACCTTCACTCACCTTCACTAACCTCACAACCTCACTCACTACCTTCACTCACCTTCACTAACCTCACAACCTCACTCACTACCTTCACTCACCTTCACTAACCTCACAACCTCACTCACTACCTTCACTCACCTTCACTAACCTCACAACCTCACTCACTACCTTCACTCACCTTCACTAACCTCACAACCTCACTCACTACCTTCACTCACCTTCACTAACCTCACAACCTCACTCACTACCTTCACTCACCTTCACTAACCTCACAACCTCACTCACTACCTTCACTCACCTTCACTAACCTCACAACCTCACTCACCTTCGCTAACCTCACAACTTCACTCACTACCTTCACTCACCTTCACTAACCTCAGAACCTCACTCACCTTCGCTAACCTCACAACCTCACTCACTACCCTCACTCACTTTCACTAGCCTCGCTCACCTTCACTAACCTCACAACCTCACTCACTACCCTCACTCGCTTTCACTAACCTCACTCACCTTCACCAACCTCACTCACCTCCACTAACCTCACAACCTCACTCACCTTCACTAACCTCACAACCTCACTCACTACCCTCACTCATCTTCACTAACCTCACAACCTCACTCACTACCCTCACTCGTTTTCACTAACCTCACTCACCTTCACCAACCTCACTCACCTCCACTAACCTCACAACCTCACTCACCTTCACTAGCCTCACAACCTCACTCACTACCCTCACTCACCTTCACTAACCTCACTCGCCTTCACTAACCTCACTCACCTTCACTAACCTCACAACCTCACTCATTACCCTCACTCACCTTCACTAACCTCACAACCTCACTCACCTTCACTAACCTCACAACCTCACTCACCTTCACTAACCTCACAACCTCACTCACCTTCACTACCCTCACAACCTCACTCACCTCCACTCACCTCACAACCTCACTCACCTTCACTAACCTCACTACCCTCACTCACTTTAACTAACCTCACTCACCTTCACTAACCTCACTCACTACTCTCACTCACTTCACTAACCTCACTCACCTACACTAACCTCACTACCCTCAATCACTTTCACTAACCTCACTCACCTTCACTAACCTCACAACCTCACTCACTACCCTCACTCACTTTCACTAACCTCACTCACCTTCACTAACCTCACAACCTCACTTACTTCCCTCCCTCGCTTTCACTAACCTCACTCACCTTCATCAACCTCACTCACCTCCACTAGCCTCACAACCTCACTCACCTTCACTAACCTCACAACCTCACTCACTACCCTCACTCACCTTCACTAACCTCACTCACCTTCACTAACCTCACAACCTCATTCATTACCCTCACTCACCTTCACTAACCTCGCAACCTGACTCATCTTCACTAACCTCACAACCTCACTCACCTTCACTACCCTCACAACCTCACTCACCTTCACTAACCTCACAACCTTACTCACCTCCACTAACCTCACAACCTCACTCACCTTCACTAACCTCACAACCTCACTCACCTTCACTAACCTCACTCACCTTCACTCACCTTCACTAACCTCACAACCTCACTCACCTTCACTTACCTCACAACCTGATTCACCTCAACTAACCTCACTCACCTTCACTAACTATGCAACCTCACTCACCTTCACTAACTTCACAACCTCACTCACCTTCACTAACATCACTCATCTTCACTAACCTCACTCACCTTCACTAACCTCACTCACCTTCACTAACCTCACTCACCTTCACTAGCCACACTCACCTTCACTAACCTCACTCACCTTCACTAACTTCATAACCTCACTCACCTTCACTAACCTCACAGCCTCACTCACCTTCACTAACCTCACAACCTCACTCACCTTCACTAACCTCACTCACCTTCACTAACCTCACTCACCTTCACTAACCTCACTCACCTTCACTAACCTCACAACCTCACTCACTTTCACTAACCTCACTCACCTTCACTAACCTCACAACCTCACTCACTACCTTCACTCACCTTCACTAACCTCACAACCTCACTCACTACCTTCACTCACCTTCACTAACCTCACAACCTCACTCACTACCTTCACTCACCTTCACTAACCTCACAACCTCACTCACTACCTTCACTCACCTTCACTAACCTCACAACCTCACTCACTACCTTCACTCACCTTCACTAACCTCACAACCTCACTCACTACCTTCACTCACCTTCACTAACCTCACAACCTCACTCACTACCTTCACTCACCTTCACTAACCTCACAACCTCACTCACTACCTTCACTCACCTTCACTAACCTCACAACCTCACTCACTACCTTCACTCACCTTCACTAACCTCACAACCTCACTCACTACCTTCACTCACCTTCACTAACCTCACAACCTCACTCACTACCTTCACTCACCTTCACTAACCTCACAACCTCACTCACTACCTTCACTCACCTTCACTAACCTCACAACCTCACTCACTACCTTCACTCACCTTCACTAACCTCACAACCTCACTCACTACCTTCACTCACCTTCACTAACCTCACAACCTCACTCACTACCTTCACTCACCTTCACTAACCTCACAACCTCACTCACTACCTTCACTCACCTTCACTAACCTCACAACCTCACTCACTACCTTCACTCACCTTCACTAACCTCACAACCTCACTCACTACCTTCACTCACCTTCACTAACCTCACAACCTCACTCACTACCTTCACTCACCTTCACTAACCTCACAACCTCACTCACTACCTTCACTCACCTTCACTAACCTCACAACCTCACTCACTACCTTCACTCACCTTCACTAACCTCACAACCTCACTCACTACCTTCACTCACCTTCACTAACCTCACAACCTCACTCACTACCTTCACTCACCTTCACTAACCTCACAACCTCACTCACTACCTTCACTCACCTTCACTAACCTCACAACCTCACTCACTACCTTCACTCACCTTCACTAACCTCACAACCTCACTCACTACCTTCACTCACCTTCACTAACCTCACAACCTCACTCACTACCTTCACTCACCTTCACTAACCTCACAACCTCACTCACTACCTTCACTCACCTTCACTAACCTCACAACCTCACTCACTACCTTCACTCACCTTCACTAACCTCACAACCTCACTCACTACCTTCACTCACCTTCACTAACCTCACAACCTCACTCACTACCTTCACTCACCTTCACTAACCTCACAACCTCACTCACTACCTTCACTCACCTTCACTAACCTCACAACCTCACTCACTACCTTCACTCACCTTCACTAACCTCACAACCTCACTCACTACCTTCACTCACCTTCACTAACCTCACAACCTCACTCACTACCTTCACTCACCTTCACTAACCTCACAACCTCACTCACTACCTTCACTCACCTTCACTAACCTCACAACCTCACTCACTACCTTCACTCACCTTCACTAACCTCACAACCTCACTCACTACCTTCACTCACCTTCACTAACCTCACAACCTCACTCACTACCTTCACTCACCTTCACTAACCTCACAACCTCACTCACTACCTTCACTCACCTTCACTAACCTCACAACCTCACTCACTACCTTCACTCACCTTCACTAACCTCACAACCTCACTCACTACCTTCACTCACCTTCACTAACCTCACAACCTCACTCACTACCTTCACTCACCTTCACTAACCTCACAACCTCACTCACTACCTTCACTCACCTTCACTAACCTCACAACCTCACTCACTACCTTCACTCACCTTCACTAACCTCACAACCTCACTCACTACCTTCACTCACCTTCACTAACCTCACAACCTCACTCACTACCTTCACTCACCTTCACTAACCTCACAACCTCACTCACTACCTTCACTCACCTTCACTAACCTCACAACCTCACTCACTACCTTCACTCACCTTCACTAACCTCACAACCTCACTCACTACCTTCACTCACCTTCACTAACCTCACAACCTCACTCACTACCTTCACTCACCTTCACTAACCTCACAACCTCACTCACTACCTTCACTCACCTTCACTAACCTCACAACCTCACTCACTACCTTCACTCACCTTCACTAACCTCACAACCTCACTCACTACCTTCACTCACCTTCACTAACCTCACAACCTCACTCACTACCTTCACTCACCTTCACTAACCTCACAACCTCACTCACTACCTTCACTCACCTTCACTAACCTCACAACCTCACTCACTACCTTCACTCACCTTCACTAACCTCACAACCTCACTCACTACCTTCACTCACCTTCACTAACCTCACAACCTCACTCACTACCTTCACTCACCTTCACTAACCTCACAACCTCACTCACTACCTTCACTCACCTTCACTAACCTCACAACCTCACTCACTACCTTCACTCACCTTCACTAACCTCACAACCTCACTCACCTTCGCTAACCTCACAACTTCACTCACTACCTTCACTCACCTTCACTAACCTCAGAACCTCACTCACCTTCGCTAACCTCACAACCTCACTCACTACCCTCACTCACTTTCACTAGCCTCGCTCACCTTCACTAACCTCACAACCTCACTCACTACCCTCACTCGCTTTCACTAACCTCACTCACCTTCACCAACCTCACTCACCTCCACTAACCTCACAACCTCACTCACCTTCACTAACCTCACAACCTCACTCACTACCCTCACTCATCTTCACTAACCTCACAACCTCACTCACTACCCTCACTCGTTTTCACTAACCTCACTCACCTTCACCAACCTCACTCACCTCCACTAACCTCACAACCTCACTCACCTTCACTAGCCTCACAACCTCACTCACTACCCTCACTCACCTTCACTAACCTCACTCGCCTTCACTAACCTCACTCACCTTCACTAACCTCACAACCTCACTCATTACCCTCACTCACCTTCACTAACCTCACAACCTCACTCACCTTCACTAACCTCACAACCTCACTCACCTTCACTAACCTCACAACCTCACTCACCTTCACTACCCTCACAACCTCACTCACCTCCACTCACCTCACAACCTCACTCACCTTCACTAACCTCACTACCCTCACTCACTTTAACTAACCTCACTCACCTTCACTAACCTCACTCACTACTCTCACTCACTTCACTAACCTCACTCACCTACACTAACCTCACTACCCTCAATCACTTTCACTAACCTCACTCACCTTCACTAACCTCACAACCTCACTCACTACCCTCACTCACTTTCACTAACCTCACTCACCTTCACTAACCTCACAACCTCACTTACTTCCCTCCCTCGCTTTCACTAACCTCACTCACCTTCATCAACCTCACTCACCTCCACTAGCCTCACAACCTCACTCACCTTCACTAACCTCACAACCTCACTCACTACCCTCACTCACCTTCACTAACCTCACTCACCTTCACTAACCTCACAACCTCATTCATTACCCTCACTCACCTTCACTAACCTCGCAACCTGACTCATCTTCACTAACCTCACAACCTCACTCACCTTCACTACCCTCACAACCTCACTCACCTTCACTAACCTCACAACCTTACTCACCTCCACTAACCTCACAACCTCACTCACCTTCACTAACCTCACAACCTCACTCACCTTCACTAACCTCACTCACCTTCACTCACCTTCACTAACCTCACAACCTCACTCACCTTCACTTACCTCACAACCTGATTCACCTCAACTAACCTCACTCACCTTCACTAACTATGCAACCTCACTCACCTTCACTAACTTCACAACCTCACTCACCTTCACTAACATCACTCATCTTCACTAACCTCACTCACCTTCACTAACCTCACTCACCTTCACTAACCTCACTCACCTTCACTAGCCACACTCACCTTCACTAACCTCACTCACCTTCACTAACTTCATAACCTCACTCACCTTCACTAACCTCACAGCCTCACTCACCTTCACTAACCTCACAACCTCACTCACCTTCACTAACCTCACTCACCTTCACTAACCTCACTCACCTTCACTAACCTCACTCACCTTCACTAACCTCACAACCTCACTCACTTTCACTAACCTCACTCACCTTCACTAACCTCATTCAAATTCACTAACCTCACGACCTCACCTCCACTAGACTCACAACCTCACTTTCATTAACCTCACTTACCTTCATTAAATCACTAACCTCACAACCTCACTCACTTTCACTAACCTCTCTTACCTTCACTAACCTTACTCAAGTTCACTAACCTCACAACCTCACTCACTTTCACTACCCTCACTCACCTTCACTAACCTCACTCAAGTTCACTAGCCTCAACCTCACTCACTTTCACTAACCTCACTCACCTTCACTAACCTCACTCAAGTTCACTAGCCTCACAACCTCACTCGCTTTCACTAACCTCACTCATCTTCGCTTACCTCACTCAAGTTCACTAACCTCACAACCTCACTCACTTTCACTAGCCTCACTCACCTTCACTAACCTTACTCAAGTTCACTAACCTCACAACCTCACTCACTTTCACTAACCTCACTCACCTTTCACTAACCTTACTCAAGTTCACTAACCTCACAACCTCACTCACTTTCACTAACCTCACTCACCTTTCACTAACCTTACTCAAGTTCACTAACCTCACAACCTCACTCACTTTCACTAACCTCACTCACCTTTCACTAACCTACTCAAGTTCACTAACCTCACAACCTCACTCACTTTCACTAACCTCACTCACCTTCACTAACCTCATTCAAATTCACTAACCTCACAACCTCACTCACTTTCACTAACCTCACTCACCTTCACTAACCTCATTCAAATTCACTAACCTCACGACCTCACCTCCACTAGACTCACAACCTCACTTTCATTAACCTCACTTACCTTCATTAAATCACTAACCTCACAACCTCACTCACTTTCACTACCCTCACTCACCTTCACTAACCTCACTCAAGTTCACTAGCCTCAACCTCACTCACTTTCACTAACCTCACTCACCTTCACTAACCTCACTCAAGTTCACTAGCCTCACAACCTCACTCGCTTTCACTAACCTCACTCATCTTCGCTTACCTCACTCAAGTTCACTAACCTCACAACCTCACTCTCTTTCACTAGCCTCACTCACCTTCACTAACCTTACTCAAGTTCACTAACCTCACAACCTCACTCACTTTCACTAACCTCACTCACCTTTCACTAACCTACTCAAGTTCACTAACCTCACAACCTCACTCACTTTCACTAACCTCACTCACCTTCACTAACCTCATTCAAATTCACTAACCTCACGACCTCACTTTCACTAACCTCCCTCCCCTTCACTTAGTCTCACTCACCAGCTTGGAAAACCTCATTATTTTCAGTACCCTGGCAACCTCACTTCTCACCTTCAGGAACCTCACTCACCGTGTTGATTTCCTGCAGCTCCGCCAGATCGCAGCGCACGAGCCGCAGGGAGACACAGCCTCTGTGGGGACACAGAGCAGCCAGAGGCAGCGATCCAGCTTCTTCCGAAGTCACAGTCGAGGACAGATGAGCGAGTCGTCCTCCACTAAGTACGACCAGCGACGCTGCAGCACTAACACCAACAGTGGTCAGCAGGTGAGTACGACCACCCCACAGATGGTGGAGTCGTGCAGAAAGTTTAGTACTGTTGAATACTGTATCTGCCTGTAGCTGCAGGAGCAGAAGTGCGTCAGATTATCTACCTGTAGCTGCAGGAGCAGAAGTGCGTCAGATTATCTACCTGTAGCTGCAGGAGCAGAAGTGCGTCAGATTATCTGCCTGTAGCTGCAGGAGCAGAAGTGCGTCAGATTATCTACCTGTAGCTGCAGGAGCAGAAGTGCGTCAGATTATCTGCCTGTAGCTGCAGGAGCAGAAGTGCGTCAGATTATCTACCTGTAGCTGCAGGAGCAGAAGTGCGTCAGATTATCTGCCTGTAGCTGCAGGAGCAGAAGTGCGTCAGATTATCTACCTGTAGCTACAGGAGCAGAAGTGCGTCAGATTATCTACCTGTAGCTACAGGAGCAGAAGTGCGTCAGATTATCTGCCTGTAGCTGCAGGAGCAGAAGTGCGTCAGATTATCTGCCTGTAGCTGCAGGAGCAGAAGTGCGTCAGATTATCTACCTGTAGCTACAGGAGCAGAAGTGCGTCAGATTATCTGCCTGTAGCTGCAGGAGCAGAAGTGCGTCAGATTATCTACCTGTAGCTACAGGAGCAGAAGTGCGTCAGATTATCTACCTGTAGCTACAGGAGCAGAAGTGCGTCAGATTATCTGCCTGTAGCTGCAGGAGCAGAAGTGCGTCAGATTATCTGCCTGTAGCTACAGGAGCAGAAGTGCGTCAGATTATCTGCCTGTAGCTGCAGGAGCAGAAGTGCGTCAGATTATCTGCCTGTAGCTACAGGAGCAGAAGTGCGTCAGATTATCTGCCTGTAGCTACAGGAGCAGAAGTGCGTCAGATTATCTGCCTGTAGCTGCAGGAGCAGAAGTGCGTCAGATTATCTGCCTGTAGCTGCAGGAGCAGAAGTGCGTCAGATTATCTGCCTGTAGCTGCAGGTGCAGAAGTGCGTCAGATTATCTGCCTGTAGCTACAGGAGCAGAAGTGCGTCAGATTATCTACCTGTAGCTACAGGAGCAGAAGTGCGTCAGATTATCTACCTGTAGCTACAGGAGCAGAAGTGCGTCAGATTATCTGCCTGTAGCTACAGGAGCAGAAGTGCGTCAGATTATCTACCTGTAGCTACAGGAGCAGAAGTGCGTCAGATTATCTGCCTGTAGCTACAGGAGCAGAAGTGCGTCAGATTATCTGCCTGTAGCTACAGGAGCAGAAGTGCGTCAGATTATCTGCCTGTAGCTACTTTTTTTTACTATTATGATTAATTTAGCCATGGGGAAACGTCAGACTCAGAGAGCTTATGCAAGTGCTGGGTAAAGGAAGGTAATAGAGATTGATCGATAGAACAGGAGAACGCGCGCGCGCGCGCGTGTATGTGTGTGTGTGTGTGTACTCACCTAATCGTACTCACCTAATTGTGGTTGCAGGGGTC